>NW_010391080.1:0-7340 GCF_000710305.1 Buceros rhinoceros silvestris | reverse complement strand
GGGGGTGTAGAATTGAAAAACAAATAAAACCCCCGAGGTCATAACTATGAAAAATAAAAGTTAAATGCAAAAATGCATACCTGTCAACTGTAAAATTTGATCATCTATTAGTGTCACAGCTTCATCATGCATCACTTGTCCTCCAATGACAAATTCCAATCGTCCTTCCTGAAGCAACTGATGGACCTATGATAAGACACAGAACACAAACATCATCTTATCCAAAAAGGCTGCAAATTCATTTCAGATCACAGCACATTACCTAGACACGACACTTGTCAAGAACGCATCCAGGACAAAAGTGGGATAAAAGGCTGTCTGTACTGAGTGCTATCAAAAGGAGAAGTGAATAAAACAAGCATACTAGTGTGCCACACAGTGCATCGATTTACCTAGCTTACACTGAAACCAGGTAGCAAGCACAAGGACGCACTGCCAGGTAGACCCTGACCCTCTGGTGTTTCTCCATAGGGCTGTTGCCCTGGCTTTATACTATCCAAACTATCTATACTCTCAGGATCTTGCCTCAAGGCAACTAGAGCTGGAGGATTAAAACAGAAGATATGAGTGCTTCTTCCAAAGTCTTCCTCTTGCTGCACTGCCTTGGCTTAGGGAAGATACTGTGTGATTGGAGGAGACAGCAGTATGCAACCCCATGGAATCAGCAATGGCCAGGCTGCCACAGTTTCCTTTAGTCCGTAGCAGTTTGGAGACTGAGACCTGTGGGATCCAGGAGGGAGCCAGAGTGTGCCATCACACTGTCACTTCAAACGCATTCCTCCACATGTATCTACCTTATTTTCAGAGTAGGGGCATGTTGCTCAACTTGAGACACAGAATGCTTTATTAAGAAATAGTTATTTCACATGTTGCAGGTTTGCCTGCCTGATAAAACCCATCACTAACCTTCATTTCTGGTCTTTTATTTGTAGTTTAAAAACTGTCAGTATATTATGAACTGTTCAGGGTTTTTCAGTTCTTTCTTGTTGTGTGTTTTTCTCTAATTTCAACCTCTAGAAACAACAAGCATGTTGACAAGCACAACTTTCAGCAAACGCGCTGGATGGAGGACACGGTGTTTGGAGGGAGGGAGTCACAGTCTGTGTTCCTTCCTAGAAGTGTTAGGGACTCTTTTATTACAGTCATTATCTAGAACTTCAAAGATACCTCAAACTTCTGACAAAAAAAGTTTATATAAATACGTATTTTAATCTCCACCTCATTTTTTTTCTTTTTTTTTTTTTTTCAGTCTGTCATGTAGGATGCCAGTTCCAGAGCTATTATGTTTATTTCCCCAGGAACCTTCAGTGAATGCCCCTGCGTCTGCTCAGATACGATGCCAGATTGTCAGTTTTGATTATAATCGTTTCTCTCCGTCACAATGTTGTGAAAATGCTTCAGGGCTCAGCATTCACAAATCAGTTCCAGCTGACTGTGGTGACTGATTAGCATGCTGGGAGACCAGATAACTGATATCTGGTGTCAGCACAGAACTGGTCCTGACCTACATGAAAAGCATCTGTGCCTATTATTCCCCATTTGGAGGGATGTCCAAAAAAGACACCTCTTTGGGCCATGGAAATATTTTTCTAATATAAGTTTTGTGGAACCACTGAAAGGCTGAAAACATATGAAAAATAATCCAAGTAATTTAAATAATATCCCATCATAAAAAAAGCCCAAGCAGTGTCTCTAATCACAAGCCCTTTTGCTTGACCAGAAGTGGGTAAAAGGAAGGGGGAACCAAGGAAATAGACACAGCAGTTCTACAAGTACCAGGCTGCTACACTAGTAGAATACATACGTGGTCCTTGGGACAACTACTTCTGTCTGATTCACAGGGGTGCCAGAGGACAGAAAAGGCTACACATATTTTTTCCCTATTTAAAACACCCACACATCAAGGTAGGGTAAGGCCACAGCAATGGTTCACACAGGAAAATACAGTGGAAATAACACGGACTGAGAACTAAGAGGTTCATACCTGTTTGAATACTGCTGCAATACATTTCACTCCTGCATATTCTCTTCTCTGAATTGCAAAATCAGGTACCCAGCTGTACCTTTTACTAGTTAGTAATGTTACCACTCTAATCCAAAGCAGATATTCCAAAATAAACTAGATTAAATCCTGTATTCCAAGTAAAATACTAAACTAAGGAAAAAAAGGCAAAATTAAACAGATAGCCTGTGCTACAGAAAATCATTAATACTAGAGTTCAAGTGGAAAAAGAAGGACAGTAACTAGAGTGACCTAATTTCAAGGCCAAATATTTGCAACTTGCTAATGTTAAAAACATGCCACTTAGCAGCAAGCATCACTGCTCTTAAATATTATTAGAGATTAAATGTTTGGCACACAGGTTTAAGAGGAATTTGGGTTTAACAATTTTAATTTTCAGAGAAGCAACTATAAAGTAACTATAGAACTAAAAATGCATAAAAGCAACAACTATCATTAATTAGGCTAGGAAACCAAAGGCTGAATCATAGGTACTAGTACTGCATTACTGAGGTCAAATGTGATACACATTTACTCTTCTGCATTCCACATAATGGCTAGAACAGATACTAGGCCTTTATGTCTAGGTTACGACAGCATAACATACTTGAAATAAGATCAACTTACCTTAGCAAGTTAATCTTCCCTACCTGCACAAAGTAGTTCCTATGCTATTTTTTTTTAACTCCCCCATCTCACACTTACAATAGTTTTCAAATTAAAAACAGACAAGAAAATTGTCCTCTAACAGGCAAGTATGGGCAAAGTGCCCATAAAAAACAGTGAACTGCCTAGACACTGCAAAACCTCACACAAAGGGCAGCTGCGCACAGGTCATAAGCTATTATTTAAATACTAAACATTATGGAAAATTCAGAATTTGGTGAAGGACTACGTTAAAAAAAGATGAGAGGTATCTTTTTTACATGATGCTTTAGACATCTAGCACATTAAACAAATTGGAATGTAAATACTGCAAGTAAAATGCTGCTATTGTCTGGACTCTGGTAACAAAACAGACCATGGAGTTCCAGGTGAGTACCTGTGGGAAGCTGCACCTCTATATCCTCTGGTTTCAGGGTCTAAAACATTAAACACCTTGCACTGCAATGCAACACATGACCAGCTGCTTGGTTATCATCCCAGTCTTTGATTTTGGCATGTTTGTTTCATGCCAGAGGAAACAAGAAATGACAAAAAAAAAAATTCATAATGTCTTCGCTAGGAGAAAAACAATCTGCAAACTAAAGTTCTACAGACTGAAAGAAATCACAGCTTATAAATAAACAAACCCAAGAAACAGTTACTGCTGTTGAATCTACAGTCACCTCTTTGAGTCGCATTATCCTTGTTTACACATGGCAGGTTTTTGAGCAGTATTTAACTGGAAAGAAAAAAAGTTCTTTCCTGCGAACAGTGTTAGGCAGCACTTGATGAGCTTTAGATGTTTAACAGATATTGGTGCAGCCTCTTCCAGAATCATCCACATCTTACACTAGCACGGCCCCAAATAATAAAGTCACTGATGAAACAAGGACTGTAAAGTGTAAAGAGTCTTCAGTGCAAAGGTTACTGCCTCCTACCGCTCTAATCTATGGCTGGGGTTTTAAACTCTTGCAATTGCCTTTAGAGTTAAGGTCCTTTCATAAGAAGTACCAGATTCAGAGACAGCTTACTCAAGACCCGGGTAAAAAGCAAATGGTGAAGTATTTTGCCCCTTTTTACCCTCTAAGAAGAGCATAGATTCGTTGTTAGCAGAAAGTATGGCTCTAGTACAACTTACCTGCTGCTTCTGCGTATCTGTGGCTACTGTATCCCACCAGAGTCGGAAGAATTCTTGCTCCACGGCAATAAATTTGCGCTGCTTTCCTTTCATTAGCTCTTCTACAACAGATGTGTAGACATTTGCAGCATAAGCATGCATGCTTTCCTGAAAAAGAAAAAATAGACATTAAACCTCTGTTTTGCCTGCATTAAATGGGTTGCTTTAAACACTCAGTGGACTTTACAAGAGAGATCAAAAACCTCACATATGTTGTACACTGCCTTTGTACACTCAGAAAGATCAAGTCCTCTCTGATTACGTACAGCCTGCAGGCCCTTCTGCTCCAAAATACATCCTCTCACTGGGGACCTGACGAGACATGGTGGAGTTTACCCCAAGACCTACAGACTCCAATAAACGCTTTCTTTTTGATGTACTGGGAACATCTCACCCTGTCCCTCATTACCTACCTTATCATTTATGGCATTATTGTCTTAAGACTTTGTGCCAACAGTTCAGAAAAGCCACATACACAATTTATTCTTCCATTTCTGCTCTTCTTCTGATGGCCTGAATTATCAGAATTGTTTCTTCAGAGTGAGCATGCCTCTGCGCTGCAGGTTGTGTGTTGCTGGTATAGTACAGTGATATCTAACATAAATGTATTTACCTAGTAATGTAAACGTTTACTGTTATGGCCCCAGAAGTTTCAGTCAGGAAAAATAACTCCATTCTGCTTGATGTTTTAGGATAGCGTAAAACCAAACTGTCAAAGGACTCTTAGAACGAGTCTGACTGTTGATGTATGATCATCCAGAACCTGTGGCATCCATCCCACGTCACCCCTAAAGCAACTTGTATTCCAGAATGAGGCCTATGGATTTTACTGAGATGAAAATACAGCAGCTGTAGCCATCAAATAACTATCACATGGTTATATCCTGTCCTATGGCGTCAAATGAAAGCCACCATGTTAACTTTGAAGTTAATGAGGATACTTCTCGTACATTCATCCTTGTTAGAACAACCTCTGCTGACCAGAACCAGCCTTCCACCCTCTACTTATTCCCAAATTCACGTACTACACCCAAAGGCAACAGCAGACATCCTAGAATTTCCAGCTATGTCGGTGTTTTCTTGTTAGAAAGTTATCTGTACGTCATACCACCATTACTTTAACCATAATACTTTTTCTACTGCAACTACTGGTACCTGCTTACGAAGGTGCATACACACACACCCTACAGTAGTCGTAACTTAGGCAAGTTTTCCTGTAAAAAAATCATATTTTGAAATATGGCAGCAACAATGTGATCCAAAACAGAAATGGGCTCTTAACCTCTTGCTTTCCACAACCAAAATTCAGCCATCTTTATAAAAATGCTGAAGTGTTGTTAGAAAAGGGAACCCGTTTGAGTGTAGGAGGAATGGCTTAAAATACTATAGTGCTTATCCAAATAATTACTGCTTCAATGATTGCTTGATCCATTCTTAAGGGATTTTTAAAATCGAGATTATGATTAAAGGCTTAATACAACGTGAGATTTTAACTAAGGGAAGAGCTTTTAAGTTCTACTAATACCCAACAGTGACACACTCAAACAATTGTTAAGGAATTTTCATTTTTCACTGGCAATGGACTACAAAATATATCCTAAAATCCAAGTATATGTACAATGATTACAACATCAGGCTCAATTTCAGTTCTTAATAGTTTAGTGGAGTACACTAGATTTTAAGAGCTGAACAAGGACTTTTCAAATTTAATGCAGCACTAAAATATTCTGTGTGTTAACTTACTGAAAATATTTTCTTGATGAATTTGGAGATTAGGGCAAGCCAGTCTTTATTCCAACTCAAACTATGCTGGAACTAAGGAGTAAGATATTACTCAGTCCTACTTTACAAACCCCAGTCATCTAGGTGGGAATGGAAACAATCAGCAGTGACCCAGTATAAGTAATCATGTAAGATTTTACTCAAGATTTAAGTAAAGATTTAAGTAAAGATTTTGAACTCCTGCCACGATGTAAAAATTGTTTTGTAGTGCATTCTAGACAATGGTGTCTTTCACACCCATGGACAGATACATCGGTGAGATGACCCATCTCACATTAGTTATGGTACCACCAGTATTATCAGATTGCAACAGGTAACTTGCTTTGAGCGGAAAAGGAAGATCTATTATACATCCAATGCTGGAATTTCTCCATCGATACCATAATTTCCAGCACACTATGAAGATTGCCGTTCTGATATCATAAATAAAATGCTTATTTTTCACATTATAAATGAAGAAATGAAACACTACAAAAGTACTATTTTGGCAGTCATGAATGAAACCTACTAACCAGGCAAACTAAAAATGTAAGATAGGTTGAGAGCTCATTAGTATTTCACAGAAAATTAACTTCAAGTTTCACTTTACTACAGAAGCATTTGAAATGATGCACAGGTAACCTCTGTGGTTTTTGACTGCAGGAATTGTTGATGCTTGTGATTTAATAGCAGAGGAACTGAGGCTTCAAGCAAATACATCTTAAAAAAAAAAATAATGAGTTTCATTTCTCTCAGACTAGATCTTCAACCACTAATTGACCTATGCAATTTCTCAGTAGTCTGATGTAGTATTCACTAATTTTTCCTGAAAAGGGAAGACAAAATATGTGCACAGCAGAGACTCTTTGGTGAGCCATTAGCTTTTTTTTATTAGTTACTCTTAAACATCTGATGCTGTTTCATTCCAGCGAGTGAAGTATGCACAGCATCTTTCACATAATTGAAAGAAATTCATACTAATGAAGGATTCAGGATTTTGTGTAACAAATATAAAAGCTCCACCTGATTTATTTTGTTCTGTAGCTCACGTATTTAGCAAAAATTACGTTGGTACTACAGTTCCGTGCCACTGGGCTCCATCCCCACCCCAGCCATCGAGGACCTGGGAACCTGCTCTCCTCTCTAAGACAGAAAGGTTTCCTGGGGTTTCGGCTTAGTAACAGGATAAACAAAAAGACCAAGAAAATCTGCATCATAATCAAAGTACACCATCAAACAAATTAAAGATTTCCCTTGGGGGAAAAAAAAAACATCAGGATTACCCTGAGGAACACGGGCACCCGCAAATCCAGAATTCATGGGCACAGCTCCTAGGGGTAGCCATGCCTAGGGGTACCCATGCCTCCCCCAAACAAGCACCGGGATACCGAAATACCGGATGATGGAGCACACTCCAGGACAGATCTGGGGCAGGAGATGCACCTGACAAGGATTTATGCGTTCCTCTGCAGGCGGGCGGCTGCTGGGACAGGAGCAGGCAGTGACCCCACCGCCAGCGTTACACGACTCCGGTATTTTGCAAGCCTGAAGGCGCTCAGAGAGCTGAGCGAAGGGCAGCGGCGAGGTTCAGCCCCACCAGCCCAGAAGCCCCCCCCCCCCCCGGCGGCCGCGCCGTCATCCATCTCGGCCGACGTCGCTCCGCAGGGGCCCCCACCTGAACCGTGTAAACCCAGCCGACGTCCATGTGGCTGTGGGCGACCACGAAGGCCCGCAGCCCCCCGCGGCCGTCGGCCC
>NW_010391079.1:0-3681 GCF_000710305.1 Buceros rhinoceros silvestris | reverse complement strand
TTTAATTTTTTTTATTTAATTTTTTTAAAGTGTTCTTGGACAGTTTGAGTCCTCTGTGTTAAGCTGCTGTCTTTTTGAAATGACCTGAATGATTTTTGGCTTTTTTCTTCTTTCAGGGAAATCACATTCAGTACTCAGGTGACCCTTTGCAGGATTTTACATTAATGAGATTCTTGGATCGCTTTGTGTACCGGAATCCCAAACTTCATAGAGGCAAAGGTGCAAAATCTCTGTACATGTTGGCATATGACCTTGAGTATTGATGACGACTAAACTCTCTTTCTCTGAGATTGCCAACTAACCCTTTGTGCTCATCGAGTATTCAAGGAGTGTGTGGTGGAGGAAAGGGGTCAGTACACAGCGCTTCAAGAGAGATGTCTGCAGCTTAGAATCAGCTGACGATCACACACTGCTACCTTTCGCATCTGCAGTGCAGAAATTGCTAACCTAGCTGGAATAAGCAAAGTGACAGGGAAACGTAAGGACTGCAGAATGGCTGACACCTCTGGAGGTGATCTGCTCAAGCAGGGCAACAGGGAGCAGGCTGCCCAGGCTGTCCAGATGGCTTTTCAATGTCTTCAAGAATGGAGATTCTGCTGCCTGTCTGGGCAGCCTGTGCCAGTGCACAGCCACTCTCACAGTGAAAAAATGTTTTCTAACATTCGGATGGAGCCTCCTGTGTTTCAGTTTGTACTTGTCACCTCTAGTCCTGTCACTGGGCACCACTGGAAAGTGCCTGCCTCTGTTTCCTTTGCCCCCTTCCTTCATGTATTTATATGCATTGATGAAATCCCCCTGAGCCTTCTCTCCTCCAGCCTGAACAGTTCCAGCTCTCCCTGCCTTTCCTCACAGCAGAGGTGCTTGTAGCCCCTTCATAGTCTTAATGGCCCTTTGCTGGACTCTCTCCAGTATGCCCATGTCTCCCTTGTACTGGGGAGCCCAGACCTGGACACAGCACTCCAGGCATGGCTTCACCAGCGCTGATTAGATGAAGGATCACCTCCCTCCACCTGCTGGCAACGTTCCTCCTCATGCAGCCCAGGATACCGTAAGCCTTCTTTGCTGCAAAGGCGCATTGCTCGCTCACAGTCAATTTGGTGTCCTCCAAGGCCCACGGACTTTTCTGCTAAGCTGCTTTGCAGCTGGACAGCCCCCAGCGCATAGTGGTTCATGGGGTAGTTCCTCCCCAGGTGCAGGACTTTGTACTTCCCCTGCCGAACTGCATGAGGTTCCTGTCAGCCCATTTCTCCAGCCTCTTGAGGTCCTTATGGATGGCAGCACGATCTTCTAGTATATCAGCCACTTTTCACAGTTTTGTATCAATAAAGTAATTTGTTTCTGATTTATGTTCTGCTATAGAAAATACCAGCAGTGTGGTGATGCAGCCGAAGAAGAAGCAGTTTATGAAGGATATGCAGAATCTTGCAGGTAAGCCAGCCCCTTTTCAGTTAAGATTATGATGGCTAAGGAATTCTTGGCTGGTTGTTGTAGATGTGTCATCTGCGTCGTCTGTGCTATTTCTGTTAGCAACAAAAGGAAGTCCTGTCCATTAGGAGAGCAATGGTGGTGCCTGATGTTCAGGATCAGATCTAGTCTACTTGTAAGGGGGCATGGAACCTCCACAGCTGAAACTTTGGAGCCACTGAATCATTTTAAGAACAAATGACATAGAGAAAGTCAGTTCCCTTTACTGTTTGCCTCTAGAGTAGAAAAAAGCTTTTATCTTTTACTGTAGTGCTTGGCTTTGCGCACTATCTTTTTTTAAGACATTTCTTTCCTCTCTGTTTATCCCCCCTAATTGTCAATTACTTTTTGTTGTACCGATTCCTTTTTCTTAGGCAATGCATGATGAAGATCATACCTTCCGTTCGCCATTCTGTTAGGAAATGTGTAGCAGCAAAGGATGGAAATACTGAAAACGCATGCCTGGATTCCTGTGCTATTTTTGCTATAACCTGCATATGCTTCCTAAACTTTCTCTTACGCTAACTTATATTTCTCCTGCATCCCCCTAAATGGAAATATAGCCCCTGGGTAAAGAAGAGATTTGCAATCTTGTATAAAACGTTTAGAACATTGTTAAAAATTTGCTTGTAGCTGGCAGTGTGACCCCTTGGGGAGAAAAGGCTAAAAAAACCCTTAAAATTTATTCTAGCTAATAATATTTCTAGTTAGAAGAACAATCTGTTAGGGTACTAACCTCAGAGGGACATCAATTTATAAAATGCTAACTAAATTTTCTGCTCACCAACATGCCATTCTTAGTCTGGCATCCTAGTTTTACAAATAATGTTTTTTAAAGTTCTTTAAAATATCTAAAATTACATAAAAAACTTTTAAATCTATGCTGATATAGCAGTAGTTAATATAGCAGTATGGTGTAATTATTGTTTTTATTTGTTTCCACGTTATCATATGACTGCTCTTACTCTGTTTATTATGATTGAAAAATTACTTACAATCTCAAAAATGGGATTTATATAATGATTTAAATCACGTTAAGCTCTTTGATTAAATGATATGGGTTACTCCATATGGTATCTCTGGCTCTATTATTTTGCCAAGAGTCTTCCTGCCTCCAGAAGGAGGCTGTAGGTGGTTGCAAAACCTCCCTCGCTGATACGTAGATTAGAACCTGGTTACGGCTATACCCTGAGTTTTGCCACGGGACTTGCTCACATCTAAGTGTTAGTACATTGAGAACTGGTGGTTTGAAGTTGTTTTGAGATGAGCTCCACTTTATTTAACGGATGACACTGGGTATCTGTGTACGTCCGTCTGTGCACGCTGACTAACCTTTTAAATGAATTACAGTAATTTCAGCTTGCAGTAAAATCAGTTCTTCTTTGGTTTTGCAGTCAACAGTAAAGAATTTTGTGCCAAAGATGAAAGCAAAATCCCAGTGGACGAAGTGTTTTTTCACAGGTAATGGAATACTTGCGAACATTCATTTTAAGTGCTGTTTTTTAATACAGTGCTATCAAAACCCAGTACATTTTGTAAGTATTCTCTGGTATTCCAAGTGTTTTCAAAACTTGATTCATTTTAGTGACTTGTACTTTCCTTAGAACATAATTTCAACATTTGTCTAAAGCGCTTAAGAAAGAATATCACCTGTGAACAAAGGCAGTCGGTGCTTGTGGTCTACAATCAGATAAGCTGACATTATAATAGAGGCCTTAAAAAATGGGTAGTGATGCATGTCATGTGTGTTGTAACTCTTATACGTTAGAAGTATATTTTAAAAAAATGGAATATTCCTTGCTTATGTTATTAGCATCAAAGCTTATTGGAATGGAACAATGCAAAAAAAGTCAGAGGAGGTAGTGTATTTTCTGTGTATTTCTTTTTTTTTTATTCTTCATAGTTCTTTCCATTTAGTTGGCTTTCCTTTCAAATTATGGTACAAAAATGCATCTGTAATACTAAAATTGAAGTGATACAGATTCGGCAAAAATTTGTTCTTACTAAATCAAAACACTGGTTTACCTGTGAGTGTCTCCCTGGGAGACCAGTGTTTGTTTATTTCATTTAATTAACTTTTCGTTGTTAATTTTGTTGTTGTTGTTTAATATAATCATTGCTGTAGGGGCTCTAGAATTTTTCTGAAGTATCGGTTAATGGAACTTCATAATTTTAAGTAATTGATATAATAATAATAATTATAATATTGATTAATTA
>NW_010391078.1:40260-59148 GCF_000710305.1 Buceros rhinoceros silvestris | reverse complement strand
AAACATTGCTACTCAGTACTTGGGGTTTTTTCCCCTTTTTTTCATTCCCCCCCTTCCCCTTTCCCTTTGGTTTGTAATCACATACGTATAGAATATAGTTGTGTGGCTTTATATATATAAAAGTTTGTTTCAGCTATCTGAGCAGACCGAGGTGTGAATTTCTTCCTTTCCCTATTAAATCCCTTCCTATCAGGACAGAGGGATTCTGTTAAGGTAAATTGAGGTAAATCGGTCCCTCGACCCTTAACACTTCTGTACTTTGTGTGCTGAACAGAAAAGCCGCTACCGACCGGCTCCCTGCCCTGTCGCTGCCGGGTACCTGGGCGCAGGGACCGCGGAGCAGAGTCGCAGCTCTGGCAGGAGCTGTGTGGAGATGTCCGGGACTCTGCTGGAGTGCTCAGAATGTTCCGCCGATAGTCCGTGAGGTCATTTCTGTGACAGCGGTGTTCACCCGCACAACAACATTAGCATTTAGTGCATGCAGGTAACTCAGGAATCCTTTGACAAAAATGTCCCACCCGTCTCTCATAAAACCAGACAGACTTCTCTGGTCTGGTTCCGCTTTCTCAGAATACGAGCTCCTGTTAGCCATCTTTCAGGAGGGTGCAGCGCCCATCCTTTCCAGCGTGCTGAGGCTTGATGTTTTCAAATAAATTGTGTGAATTGATAATTTAAGATACGTGATAAGCACCTGACAACTCCTCTTTTTCCTTCTCTGTTGAAACTTGGGGTGGAGAAGATCGAGTTAAAGCTCTGGATTATTCCTATTACGTCTTTGCGTTTTCACATCGTTGCCTCCTTTGTGTGGAGTGAATTACAGCTGATGTCCTTTAACCTCTCATGAGATTTGGGCACTTGTAGAAATTTTACAAGTTTCTCAGGCTCCTCATGTTAATTCTATGCAGTCCAACCTGTTTTAATTGAAAGCTGAAAAGAGGGATTTTTTTTGTTTTTTTTCCCAATATCCAAACTGAGAATATGAGAAACATGCAACGAGTGGTAAACTACACAATTTTCCATTTCCCTCAGCCTGTCCAGCATACAGACAGTTAGGCAGTGACTGGGGCTGAAGTTCAGAGTTTTTCCTATCTTGAAGATGTGTTTTGGTATGTGATGCCTGAAGATGATGGCAAATACACTTTAACAGATTCTTGAGGCTGTAACGGGTATCTCTGGCCTTGCTCACAATAAAATTGTTCCTTTTTGTCAAAGAGAAGATTCAAGGGACATGCTGTGTTTGTCCATAGCCTACCTACAGTACCGTGCCTCTGAATGTATTGCGTAGTTTTGAGATGGAGCAGTTTGACTCGGGGTTCCACTCATGAACTGAGCTCATCAATAGGCCTGTTCCTAATTTTGGCAGGTCTTGTAAGAGCATCGTATCATCTTGAGCTTTTCAAGCATAGCCAAATTAAACATTCATGAAATATGCCACAGCTTTGCAGAAATGCGAGAATTATTCTTCTGAGGGCCAAACCAGTTCACTATCCCCTTTAGATGAGAAGTGGAGCTAAGGAAGGGGTTGAACATCATGCTCTGAAATTAATCTCTTTGAAATCATTAATGACCGTATAAGAATTCATCTTCAGGAACAGAATGGGACTGTAATGTCCAGGGGAGGTGGTTTCCTTTGCTGACTGAGGGGTCCCTCCTGTGATAGTATGATTCCTTTCAGTTGTGCTGACGCAGCGGTTGTGTGCTGTAGGTTGCATCACCAAAGCCTTTGATTTTCAGGGTGGTGGTTGCAAACAGCTCTGAGAGAGAACTGACACTTAAGTCCTTCTGTGTCCATGTCTTGCCAGATGTTTCTATGGCTGAGTGCAACCAGCGAGTTGCATGTTGGATGCTCATGCAAACACATGACTTCTGTGCCCCAAACACGTGCACTCTGTGAGCAGCAGTAACTGGGGATGTCCAGGAGGCCCCTTGTTGCTTCCTTTCAGATATCTGGAGGATTTCCAAGTAACTGCCGACTTGTAGTGCAACTGTGTGTGTACCTTAGACCTGGACGACTGAATAATCAGCTGTACACAGCGTCCAGTGGTGTAAATCCCCTCCGTACACGCTTCTACTCTGACGTGCACTGGGAGGTTTGCGGCTTTGTTGGCTCACGTACCCACCTTCTGTTTACTCCGACACCAGGATCTGTTCTGCAGGTGGCCCTGGGCACGCGAAATCAAAACCTGGCTTCTGTGCTCAGGCTCATCTCCAGACTGCAGAATGCTCTAACACCTTCTCCTCTAACTGCAAAGGGATAGGGGGTTAGTGCTCAATTATTTTTTTTTTTTTTTTTTTTTTTTTTTTTTTTTTTTTTTTTTTTTACTAATTCTCTAAAGCTTTTTCCTTGAAGTCACTGCAGGTTTGCCTGCGCTTTGTTTGCAAGTTGGCACTTTTTTTACCCTGTAGTCTATGAACTACTGACAGTACTGTAGCACTATGAAATTCTGTGACTTTACTTCATTGGGCCTTTAAAATTCATGTTTGTTACTATTTATATTAAGCCTCTGCCAGGTCTTTTACTGCCTTTACTGCCTACTCTGCGCTTGAAGCAGTGAGCTTTAACCAAGACACCAAACAGAACTGCCAAGACAAACCGCTCATGAACTGTAAGGCATTATCTCTTCCTCAGCTCATCTGGAATCCCTCAGTGAGCTGCACTGGCTTGTGCTGCGTGTGCAACATTTTCATTTTATAGATATTAGAAAAATAGTGGAAAAAGAGGAGTAAGAGAGAAACTTTCCGCTCAGAAGGCACAAGCCAAGCAGGCAGCTGGCGGTGCTTTGGAAGCTGCCATGGTTTCAGGGCTGCGCTTGCATTTTGGTGCCCTGTTTTGGTTGCCGGTTTCACGCTGGAGGTTGTGCCAGGTTTTTTGTTTCTGCTGTTCCCCTGCTGCACTGCCGCCTTTATGAGGAACAGGCTGGAGTGTAAGAGAAAAATGTGAAGTCCAAGTGCATGCTGAGGTTCGAAGTTGTCTAATGCAGCAGAACTCTGCACTCTTCATCCTTTTGAAACCCATTTGCTTAAGTTGTTTGATGTGAAACTCTTTTAAAACAACATTTTAAATTTTAAATTTCTATTTGGAGAAATGATGAAGAAATCTCTGCAGGTTACTTAAGAGCTTTAAACTGGTAGCCTGCTGTAAGGTAATAAAATCACAGGGATTTTTAAACCAATTCATGTATTTATTTTGCAATGTATCTCAGACAGATTGAAACCTCTAATCCTAAGTAATTACTGCAACACTTTGCACAATTAGCTTCAAACTTTCAGGTCAACAGAATAATTACATGAAAAGATGAGCCTGTTTGTCTTCCAACTCCCATTTGAATGGAAGAATAAATTAGACTAAACAGATGCCATAGATTTTTGTTTGGTTAAGAGGAGATTTATGGCCTAATATTTTGCTGAATCACGATTTCATGCACACCTCTTTTAAAAGAACTCAGAGGTTCATTTGTATTTTTTTATCAACTTTGCAATTCAGTAAATGTTTGTTTTGTTTATTTTTTTGGGGGTGGTGGGGTGCTGGTGGTGGTGCTTCTGCTTGATTCCTTGGCATAAGTCAAAGAATTAGGGTTTATTTCTTTGTTTTTCTGTTCTTCCCTTGAAATGTATTTGTACTGCAGAGGGAAGGGGTGTATTTTAAAGTACACCTTTGCACAGTGAGATAGAAATGACTGTGCGTTTCAGACAGTATTGAGAAGCTTTAACTTGTTCTACGTCTTTGATTTTACAGAAGGTCATTGAGGAAAGAACTCCTGATATGGAGGAGTAGATGTGAATGTCCATTTTGATTGTCTCTTTGTTTCTAATATTGTTTCAGTAATTACTTCTAGACAAATTAGCAAGAAGTAAAACATGCTAAATACTTCTGATCAAGTGAAGAAAGTATAAGGTATAATTTTTTTGAAGCCTTTTAATCCCACTGTAGAAGACGCATCTTTCCCCCACTATTCTTATTTTCTTTACGTGTAAGGCCCAATGTCACAGGAGAAAGAAAAGAGTCTAGAATTAACTTTAACATAACTTTATCCCCTCATAACAAATACTCTAGTTTTCTCCAGAGCTCTACTCTTGAGTGGTGTGGCGGTTTTTTGTTTTGTTTCATAAGTTCAAAGTGGGCATCCTTTTATGCAACAGCGTTGCCTTATTAATTAAATATTAAGTTGTAAGTGTATTATCTTTTAAATCTGAATTGCGTATAGCAGTTCAACACAAACACTTGTGGTGTTTGAAAAGATTTTATCCTCAAGCTTTTGGAGTGTAGGAGTTGGAGTCATTTAGGTTAGAAAGGATCTTTAAGATCAAGTCCAGCTGTGAAAGGAAGGTCCAGTATTGTTTTGCTCTTACACTGAAATTTTTCTTGATCCGTTTTGTTGTATCCACCTTCACTGATTTCAACCTCTTGCCTTTCTTCAAGAAGCAATGTGGAATTAAATTGTAGAATTGTTTCTTCCCCGTGGTTAGAATCCGCTCCTGGTTGTGCAGAGATACCTTATGAATTTCTGCCGATACTGTGAGAAGAGTTAATTCTTGTTGTTTTCTTGAATCTCATTCAACACTGGAATTTAAAAAAAGCAAAACCCTATTCCTATGGAAAGACCCCTCAATCTTCCCAGAATGAGACGAAAAACTTCATCCTCTTTGAAGGTTTGATGGAAATCTTTCAGGTTGCTTTCACAGACCTCTTTTATTCAGTGGTTTGCTGTATTGAAATGCCAGCTTTACGCATTTTTAAAATTAGGAAAAGCATCTGGTTTCATATATGAGGTTGATTCAGCCAGGACACACCTTTGTTTGGTCAGGTGCTGGTATGCTAATTAAATTAAAGCCTCTATTCATCTTGCCAGGCTTGTCTGACATAGTTCAAGATGCCTGACATGCTGGCTTTCACATCGCCTCTGGTGATCTAGAGGAGTAGAACTACGTATTTAAAAACCTGTTACCAAATACGGCACTTTGTAGTTCCCTGTGATGGGCTGCTGGTGCTTCCCTGTAAAACCTCGTCTTTGCAGGTTTTTTGGGCAGTTGGTGCCAAGTGCAGTAACACTAAATATTTTGAGTGCAGCGAGCCTTTGTGTATTTTAGTGCTAGTAAACCCAGTTCTTCATTTATTTTTGCATGTATTTGTAGATGTCACAAGGCTCTTCGCTTGGTGGTTTTCCCTGCTATAGAAAATCCTACGTGGAGAACAAGTTATGCTGCGTTTAGAGAGAATTGAGTGCTTACCTAGGATGTGCTACCTTTTTTGCTACGTGGTATGTCTGCTGCTGTGTTGATTCTTGCCTTAATTAAAACAACTGAAAGTTTGGGTAGAGGTACCGAGGGGAACCACTGCCCTACATATTCAATTAGAGCTCAGGTACAGTTGATGGGAAGATAATGCAAAGTATCTTCTGCCGTATTCTGAAATGCCTGCTCTGCCTGCAGATGTAGATGTAAGCAATCTGCATGATGAGTGTGCTTATAAATAAAAGCTTTTTGTTTGTCTGACTTTTTTAGGGCAAGCCTTTCCTTCCTCAGTTGTTGGCTTAGCTCATAATACAAATAGTGTGTTAGTTTGTACATATTTTCTGAATGTCTTTGTCTGGGAGGCAGCACGCTTTCCCTTTGTGAAAGGGTGTAATTTCCAAACTACACTCAGTACCAGCGAGTTAAATCCCTGACCGGACTGATATTTCTATCTCCTCTGTCCTCCAGATGATTTGCTTCAGCCCCTGCTACTCTCTCAGTTCAGCTATTTCTGGCTATGCCATAAAACTTGTTTGGGTTAAAAAGAAAGCAGAAGTGGTGAGCCAGCAGGGCTGGGTCTTCCTGTGCTAATTCTGGTGCCGATTCAAACACCTTGGGGTCCCAGGACATCAGATAACAGACCTCCAGGAACCCCTCTTTAGGAGTGCTGCTGGACTAGAACTCCTTCAACAGTGGTAATTAATGGGCTGTTGCTAAATGTTTCACATTTTAAAGTGTGGACGCACAAAGGTAGAAGCAGAGGAAGCATGTGCTTGCTCTTAAGAAACCAAAACCCTTCCTCGTGGTTAAGCAGAATAGTTTACCTTGTGCTTCTGTTCCTCCTTTGCTCTGTCTGAGGCCATACCTACTTATTTTACTTGAATATAAGCAATAAAATCCCAGCATTAATACCTATGGTAATCAACTCCTGCTAAGGGAGGATATGACTAGGACAGCTACCGAAGGGATTATTCTATGCTTAGTGATGGCAAACTGGTCAAGGAGACAACATTTTACTATTTGAAGTGCAAACCTGAAAGAAGCAGCAACAAAACAAAGGCATTAAAGTGTTTGTTTCATTTCAAGTCCCGCTGGCATTTCTCATTGAAGAACTCTGCTTCATCGTGTGAGTTTTTAACCTGAGGAGAAACAGGAAAACCTTTCTGCACCTTTCTCCTGCCTGTAGTGTTTGCAAGTTAACACTTGCGCCGTGAGCCCAGGCAGTTTGGTTAGTCTGCAAGTTGCGATCACGCCTCGCCTGAGATCCTGCCCATGTCCAAAAAACAAAACAAGGGCCCCCTTGGAAAGGGAGGGTCCTCGCCAAGCCGCAACTTGTACGACTGCGGCGATCACCTGGTGCTGGAGCGAGCCAGCCTGCCGGAGCCTGGGAGTAGCACATGACAAGGGTTGCCTTTGTAGAAACAACTCCACAGTTGCTAAGGAGCAGGTAATTAAACCAGTCTATTAATCTTGAAGTGCCTACAGCTAGATCTGTTCAAAGGCAGCAGCCTTTTGAAGCTGGTACTTCAAACTGCACCACAAAGGTGGGTGACTGGGAGTCCCATGTGACAAAGCTGCTTTTGCCCCTTGTCTTCAGGCCCTTATTCAGTGCAAAAGGCACTTGTCTCGTTGTCTAGGGTCAACCTGAAGGGTCATCCTTAAACCTAGGTGAGGGATGGTAGGAGAATAGCAGCAACAGGGCTGTGCTAAACTTCAAACTCTGTGATTCAGAATATATGCGAAAAGGAAGTTGAAGCGCAATGGAAAGCAATGGCAAAAATATCCCATGTTTTTTTTTAATGGAAACTCTGTATCCTGATTGTACTATCTGTATTTCTTAAATCCAAGTAGTAGTGGTCTGACTGGGCCCGAGCGTGCAATTAGTTCTGATCAAATTAGCCACAGCAAACAAAATTACTTTTGTATAAGCCTTACTGCCTTTTTTGTCGGTTATGGGAAGAAACAAACTCATTGCACTAATTTGTTGACATAGGTAGGCTGTAGTCTTTGTCACTGCCACCAGTCCATAGTGAACATGGTGTAGTTGGGATGTCTTGTTGTGGAATACCTTTTACTGGAATCCCTACAGACCAACTTGATCGTTAAGCCACGGCCTTCCCATGTTTTCTTGCTTCCTGTAAACTGTGGCCAGGAAGCAGTCTGGTGATGCTCTCAGTCTGAGCTTACGGAGCTGCTTATCAACTCACTGTGACAATTGCTCAGGTCTGTGTGTTACAATAGCATGAGATACAAGAGCTGTTTCATTAGCCTAGGGGCTAGCTCTGTACTAGATCAGTGGGTGGAAAACTGATCACAATCTAACAAAGCTGACTGTGGGATTGTTTGATGATAGAGAATGAAGGTTTTGTTTAAAAAAAAAAAAAAATTTCCCTGGAAGCCGTATATATAAGGAGCATCTGTAAAGAAAACTGGGTACAGTAAAGCTTTTCTGTGGAATATGGTTCTTTGGTATTCGGTCAGTTTGATATGCTGATCCAGAGAATGCTCTACTAGGGAGAGTAAAGCAAAAAATGGCACAGTTTTAGAAAAATTCCGCTTCTTGAAACTAGTGACACTAAAGACTCCTTTTAGCCACCGTGTCTCTGGAGAGGTAGTCTTCAGTTTTGGTTTTCTGCTGGTGGAGTGCCTAGGGAAATCTTAAGGTAATGGCGAATCCTAAAGAAGCAACAATTAGTTTGTCCCATTTCGGCTAAGGAATAAAAAACCTTCTTGTCTTCCCTTTCCCCTCGGTGCAGAAGCTTAAGAGTGTAGGGCCAGCGCTGCAGGAACAGAGCGCAGGGGTCTGGCAGGCTTCAGGAGGAGCTCGGTGGAGGAAGAGGAGCAAAATCTGCAAAGTTTGAGACCCAAATCCAGAAATAGTAATCCGGGCTGATTTTGCTCTTCCAGGATGAGGAAATGTGTGCAGTAACCTTACAGGACCCATGAACTGAAAACCTGGACCGGTGAATACATCAGCAAGTCCCTCTGCTGGAATTAAAGCCTGTGTCCCACAGTTTAGCAAAAAGAAAGTTGGGATCCACTCAGTCAGTTACCTCAACCAAACAAGTGAGGGAAAATTTTATAGAGCTGATGGCATTTACCCTTCAAAGGTCATATTCAGAGCAGAAGATTGTATTTTTTCTTTTTGCATGTATTCGTATTAATCTTATTTATTCAAAATGATCACCGTTGTCAGTCTTCCCCCCACCCCACCAAGCAGACACTCATTCCAAATACAGTGCAGGCTTATTGGTGAATGTCTCGTAGGTATGAACAAATCTGAGGGCCTCCCGACACTATTTCTCAGATAAAATCCAAGGGAAGGAAGAGTGCTACCCTGTGAAACTTTGTACGTATAATTAATGGGAAGTGTGGAGTCAGAATTGTGGCTGGTTTCATAGAGGGTAGGAAAACGGCATTTCCTGTCTGTTTATAATGGCTAGTTGGAACTGCCACTCCAGTATTTTTTTAGCCTTGTCTTGCTATAGTGATTGAACCTAGAAAATACAAAACAAACACTCTTGTGTCATGAAAAAAAAAATCAGTAATTTCATATAAGGTCTTTTCTTGTTTTCAAGCCCAGCTCCTTGGCAAGTAACAAAGCTCCGGTTACTCCTGTCAAAGAGGATGCCGAGATCACTCCTTTCTTCTGTCACTCTGTGTATCTACCTTTGGTCATTGTTTATCACATCGGTTTTCTGTGAGAATTTCTTACCGCAGAAAATATTCCAATTCTGGTAAAAGGTATTCACTGGAGTAGTGGCAGAACCAAACAATGGTTGGCTTAGAAATGGAAACAACCCCCCAGAATAATACCTACAGATCTAACCCCTGCTCTTTCCTTGATCTAGGCTCAAATCGAACATTCAGACAGTTTGTGTTTTCTAAGTGCAGTCAGACATATTCCCTGACATTTGTTCTCAGCTTGCTGCTGGCTAAGTGAAGGGTGACTTGTTAGCCAAGGAAGAAATACTTCACCAGGAGGTCAGCCGAGGCTTCAGAAAAACTCTGTAGCTTGTTGGTCAAGACACTTGTCAAGTTCCATTTTTCTTTTGCATTAAAGACGGTCCCAAGGCTGATCTCATCAAACAAGTGTCCAAAACCCTTATGACTGACACAGTAAGAGACAGCAACAGAAGACATGACTTTTTTCAGTGGAAAAGGATGACTAATGTTGTGGCCAGTTACAGGAAAAAAATGGATTTAATTCCCTGATGAAAATCACTTCATTATTCCGTGTTTTTTTTTTTTCTTTTGTTTTTGTATTTCAGTATCACGAACACGAATGTTGAGGTTAAATAGCAATTAGGCTGAGCTGTGAAGAAAACAAGAACGTAAACAAACCAAGCTCTTCTCAAACAGGGAATTAATGTCAATAGTAAATAACGCTCCAAGTTGAAATTTTAAACGTGTTAAAGTGTTCTTTCCGTTGTAAAAACAGCAATATCATTAGCAAGCACAAAATTAATACTTAAATATGTATTCCCGGCTGTCGTCTTTCTCCTCAGCAATGCTGGCACAATGTTGTCGTTACACAGTGAAAGAAAATCAGGGCACTGGTCTGGCTGGAAAAAGGCTTGCTTGGATTTCAGATTTATTTTTTTTTTTTTAGCCAGATCAGTGTCCTGAGCTACCTTGCTGCATGGCCTCACTGCTTTGCAGGAGGCAGTGAGGAAGGCAGAGCAAGCAGCTTCACCAGAGACACAGAGGTGTCTTCATTACCGCCGCTGCTGGATATTGGGTCTTTGACCTTCCTGTGTTTTTATACCGGTACAGAGAGTGGTACTTCCCTTTGCCGTGGGCTCATTCCAATGTGTGTCCGCTGCGTGCCAGTAGTGAAACATCTGGGTGATGCTGGGTTTCACGTGTGACTTCAGGAAAAAGGGATTTTGCCTTTTTGAATTCAAAGTGTAGTTTTGGAGCACGTTTGTGCTTCGGAGCTGTAAGACTTAAATATGTAAGTTAAGGAACTTGTGATGTAAGACGAACTGAACTGAGAGAGACCAGTGCGTTGCAAAACTGGCACTGGCAGCGCCTGAAGATAAGCAGTAAAGAAAAAAAGGTTGAGGACAAATTTTACAGAAGGAGAGACTGTAGAGTTAAAGGAATCATCGATTTTTCTGTGTGAGAGAATGCCTAGAGGCAGTTCATAGATGAAAATCAGGTGGTAAATCATTGTACTGGGACTAATACCAAGGTGGCCTCAGATGGTAATTTATGGTGCCGTAGTACTGCTTTTCACTGTTTGATTCATCTCTGAGTCTCTCTTAGGAAATTCATGGGAGGTAGGAGAATAATTTTAGTTCTTAGGAAAATGTTAAACAAGATATCTCATGTTGTTCTCACCAGCAGAAGAAACAAAATCCATAACCTATGCTGTGAATGGTGCAGATGTCTGAGATCTTTCTTCACAGCAATTTGAATTTCTTCCCACCAATCTTCTACTTAGTAATATCTGAATTAATATTGTCTTAATTTTTTCCTTGTTGTCTGCTGCAATTTCCTACATGAAATTTCACCCACCGCCCATGCAGACCCTGTTCTGAAGGTGTCTATAAAGCCAGGTTGAATTAATTTCACTTATAGATATCAAATTCCATGCAGATGATGGAAGCTATCTGTGCTTTACAAGTGAAAAATTTAGGTCAAGGACAAAAAATTTGCCTGGGATTAAGCAATTAAGAGCTGCAACAGCAAGGTGGCTCTCCCAGGCCCAGTCTTGCTGGTGAGCCCTTTTGCCGTGATGCTGTACTGAGAAAACGGGAAGGAGTGGGCAGAAAACCGATGGGATACTGTGTTTGGGATGGAGAACTTGCAGAAGGGTGATCGCTCTGCAAAGCGTGACAGGAATTGTGGACGGGCTGACGCTTTTTGTGAGCAGATTGAGGAAGAGATACGTTTCTTCTCAAGGAGGCATTTTATTGCTGATGTGCCCCTGCCTCCTCCCAAGGGTGCCAAGGAATTCCTGCAGTGCACGGAGAGGAGAAGCTTGATCTCAGTTCATGATCTATTCTGCAAATCTGTTACGGGCAGTGAGAGGTGGGCTGTGCATGCAGGCTCTGGACCAGATATGACACGCTCAGGTCTTCATTTGGCTCATTTTCCTTATTTCGACCTAGACTGAAGCATCTGCAGGAGTGCTCCGTGCTGTAAGAGTGTTTTTTCAATACTGAACTCGGCTAAAGATTTCAGTTTTGAAGGGCAACTGTACCTACTAGAAATGTTTAGGACACTTGGATACAGTGCATGGGATAAAGTTCTCTGTTTTCTCTCTATTGTGGTTAAGTCCCACAAAACAATTATTTATTGCTGAGGGAACAGGAGCCGGTTTTTCCTTTTGTCAAAGAATTGCCAGTGGAAACGTGGGGGACACGCTGGTGAACTCCTGTATGAAGGGTTCAGTGCAGGGTAGAGGAGGGGTGGGGATAAGGTCTGTTGGATGCGCCTTCGACTGTCTTGATGTAACTCGGTTTCTGGATTGTTGAAGAGATTGAGTGAAGTTGTGGTGAGAGCTGAGCAGTCTGGCAGTGAGGTGTTGGGTTTTTTAATATAAGATGATTATTTTAAAATCTCACAGCTGTATAAAGCTATTTCTGTGCTGCAGTTATTTATCACTTGCTGGTGGCCTCATCAGGGACTGTGCTAGGCCTGTTGTCATCCACATTGGCTTCCAACGTCGTCCCTTCTCGTTTTGCGAGTGCATTCAACTCCAGTTATGACCTAAGACAATCCAGTTTGGAGGTACCAAATCTGGGGTATTTTTTTAACAGTACTTCAGAGATCACGACATGTTTTGTGAGCCGAGCCAGAGCCGAGAGGCGGAGGGCTCTGAGTCCATAAACACGGCTGAAGGTTGAATCGGGAGCGCTGAGTTAAGCTGCGAGCCGTCGGTAAATCGTTCTGCTGATCCTGAAATGGCCTCGTCCGGAGGAGGTACTTCTTAGAAATGAAGAACAGAGTTTGGTGTGGGAAGTCAAACTTGTGTGGCTCTTCTGTCTAGCTTAAAATAAACAATTATATTCCAAGACAGGCCCAGTTCATCACCTGTCTAGCCGTGATTGGCAAGTTGTTATTTTGTTAATTCTCAAAGTTGGCTCCAGAAGCCACCCTTAACTGAAAAGTTGTTTGGGTATAAAATGTGATTTCAAAAAGTCACTGTTTACCTTTTTTTTTTTAAACTCAAGTTCTTTTATTTATCCCATACTCTTCTGAGGGTTGAGGTTTGCCTTAGATGCAGCCAGAGTCTTGATAAAGCAGTAACTTAATTTTCACTACTTGAAAATCTAGAGTTTTCTAAATGAGGAGGAAATGAAATGACTTGACTACAAAAAAAGTCAGGAACTCTGACTGTGGTTCAAGTGCTTTTCCAAGTGACCTAGCTTGAAAAAATGTTTTTATTGCCAAGGAAAAACCAGCTCATTTATGAAGCTGAAATGAAAAGGTTTTAGAATGCCCAAGTATTAAAATCTGGGTGCCAAATGCAGTTTTGGCCGGAATGTAAATACACCCTGAAATCTGGTTTGAAACTAGTCTTCAGCTTTTGGTGCTGTCACTTGCTGCCTTGATCATAAGTTGTATGTTTTGAGTTGTTTTTTTTTTCCCCTGCTTGTTTCATACCCTTTCTCTCCTGTAATGTTCTTGCCCCACCCCCCCCGCCTTTTCTGAAGGAAAAAAGCACATGTGTACATAAGAATTAGTGTTTTATGTATATTAACAAACTCACCTTCACAGTACATCTGGAGGATGGAAAATTAGGGGTGAAAAATTGTGCCCTGAATTTAATTGAATTTTTCTGTAGGTTTCCTCTCTGTTTAAGGCTGATTTTAATACCTGGAGAATATTTCTAACAGTTACCAATAATGAGGAGGAAATAAAAGTGATTTTGGGTTCAGATTGTTTAGAGCTTGCGTTTTCACTTGGGTACCGAAACTCCCCTTTTTCCCTAGCAAAGCTGAAAAGCTAATTTTGAAGGCTTCAGAAGCAGGAACTGTAATAGTCCATACATGTGAAGTTCTCAGGTGGAGCTTTGTTGACTTAAGTTATCAGAGGAATTTATCTTAAGCATATATACAGCGTGTACGTGTACCCTTGAAATTGAAATAGGAATGTGCAAACTTAGCTATTTGGAGAGATTATTTTTGCTCAAAACTTGGCCATTAGTATGGCTAAAGAGTTTTCTTGGTTTTTTTTTCTGAAGTCAAGCTCTTCCATATACTTGCATGTAGGATGAGATATAAACTAACGATATTTTAATAAGCCTGTATCTCTGGTGAAAAATCAGTGCATGGTAACATAACCCTGACTTTTTTTTATAAATACTACAGATAGTTAAATAGTTAAACCTTTCAGAATAAGCCCCATGGATGCTTGTTCCACAGGTGTTGAGTTGGACCCAACACTTCTGACTTATTTTTAGTTCACAGTCTCTGATCTGTCAGGCTAAAGTGAATCAGAATTGTAGACCCTCGTGCTGCAGTCCTGACCCTGAGCTAGGGATGTGTGTCTCTAGTGTATTAAACACTAAAAATTGTCAGAGACAAGCTGAGAATCACTTACTAGTGAATGATAATATAAATACTTACCTGTGAGTTTAATTTCAGTACACAGGACAATGGATCTCAAAAAAAAAAAATTTAAAATTGAGAGTAATTTGGCATTAGGTTTTTTCATTCTCTGGCAATTCCCCAGATTTATCTCATACAACTCCTAAGTTAATAAGTTTTCATCAAATTAGCTGGCAATTTTGACTCATTTGTTGTTTGTTTTTATTCTTTGTGTATCACTGGACCACAGAGAGACCGTAATTTATTTTGTCTATAATTCGTGTGGGCGATGTAAACTACGAGATAGCTTGACTATTTTTATAGTTACTGCTGTAATTAAGTTGTTTGAGGTGATGAAGATTTGGCTCCCAGATTTCCTAGAACACTTTCAGAGGGAGAAATAACATAGTTAAGCCTAGACCTTTAAAACAAACCTAATTCAGTAGTTCTTGAGACATGTCCTTATCCACATGCCTATTGCTTTCTCTTTTTTTTGGTATGAATTGTTTGTATTTCATGTTTGGAATTGGCTTCTCTAAAATTACTCATTGCTTGATAAAGAATATTAGAAATTTAAAAAGGACTGATACTGAAGTCTGAGGTCGTTATCAGGTCTGTCTGCTATTCAGACCCTTTTGAATTGGGTTTGTAAGTAGTTCTTACAGTGATTTTGGAGTCTGCAAAATCGACCGACTGTGGGCTGAAATCTTCGCTGTGGATGCTCTCAGGCGCTTGGGTGCCGGTTTGTGGTGGTTCCGCAGCAGGCTGGCAGCTCCTGTGCTGTGTGTTCTGTTTGGAGCTGCTGAAGGGCTCTCACAATTTGACCAGAAGAATCCAGCTGTGTTCTGGTCACTGGCTAACGTTAGATGTCTGGTGCAGCAAACACTCACTTGTGATACTTTCCTGCTAGAACAATAGACATGTGTGTGCTGCTTAACTTACCCTCTTCCAAAAGCTGGAGGATTGTTGCTGCAGTTTCTCTGTGCGCTGTCATTTCCTTGTGGCCAAATTCCCGCTTGTGCTGAGGACCCAGGTGAAGAGGCCGGTTGAGAGCTGTACAAGGGCTTAACTGCCGTGAAATCACCCGCCAGTCAGCAGGAGTGTAAAGAGTTTGTTCTATTAAATATGTTTATGGAGCCCTAATGTGTGCTTGGTGAGTGGGTTTAACTCTGCACGAGCACAACTGGCTTTATGAAATTCTTTGCTGGGGACCCTTTCACCAGCATCCTGGCAGCCTCCTTCCATCTTTGGAGTGTCCTTCAGAAGGACCCCAACGTTTCATGACATTCTTCAAATGATAGAAATTTCTATTTAGTAACAGCTGTGGACTTTTTCAGACATTTTTCTTCAGCTAAAAATTAATTTAAAGATGCAGGGAAGGGGAGTTCTCTAAACCTAAACTTTTTGAGAGTGCTCTAGTGAAAAGGACTTTGAAGTGACTCTCTAAGTAGACGTTTATTGTTACAGGCTTAAAGCTGGAAGTTGCATGCCTGGAAGTACAGGGCTGAAAGTGGTCAGCGCTGTTGATAAGTGCATTGATAGAGATTTATAAAGCTCTTGTGAGCGTGCCACGCATATGCATTTTCTTCCACCTCCCAGTATACCACTAGTCATTCCAACTTTTGGCTTGCAGAACTTCTTATGAAGTCAGATTTTCCCTGGAGCAGCACGGCTTCTTTTGCTGGTCTTAAAAAGACTTCTTTAAGCGCAGGGCAAGACCCAGACCATTTGGGATGATGATATCAGGCCTCTCTCATGCCTCCGTTGCTTGAATCCAAATGACATAGTCATTTGGCAGCTAAACGCGAAGGCTCAAAATGAGCCAGATGTTGAGTGGACAGGTCTTTGTTTGCCAGCAATCAAGGCTCTGCTGAGCGTGCCATTGCGGCTCAGATTTCCATGTCTGCTACCATTTACTTCACTTTGGCTCATTAAACTGACAGCTTTTAAAATGAGGAAAAGGGGGGCGGTGGGAGAAGAGCAACAGTTAATACAGAAAGCTGTCATATTGTCCATCCATGTTTATTTTTAAAAAGCCCCAACTGTTGACGCTGTTTAAGGCCGGTTTCTTTCCAAAACTTTTCCTATGCTCAGTGTTATAAAATAGGTTACTTGCTATATTCCGTGAACATGGATGTTTGATTGTTCCAGGTAGATTTACACATGCATCCAGGGAGCTGTTCTCGTAATGTCTCTGATTTAAGTGCATATAAAAAAAAAAAAAATCCCTAGTGTGAAAAAGAGGGGTAAAAACCTACTGCTTTGGTGCTTTTGGATAGTGCTGCTGTTTTGAAATAATCGTTTTCTGTTGTTAAGAGCCTTCGCCAAATCCAGAGTGGCTGCAGCAAGGGGCGTGGGGGCCCAAGTAATTCCTTTCAGCCACAGGTGAAGTCTTGCTGATCTTGTGACCTTCTGTTGGAAACAATTATCTAGGGAATTAAGGTCTGGTTGTGTTAAAATCAGGGATATCCTGACACCACAGTCCTCTCAACCGTCACACCTTCACAACATGTCACCCCAATGCCTCCTCTCAGTTTTGACGCTCTCCCTTAGGAAGGATGGACTCAGTAAATAACAGGTTGGCCCCACACCCCCCTTGCAAAGGAGTAACCTTGTCCTCCTAAATGCCTTCAGCAAGTGGAAAACATAAACCTGAAAGCTATAGAGTATCCAAGTTCAGACTGAAATGGTATTTGAACAGTAGCTTCAGACAGATTCTTGGGATTTGGTGGGAAAGATGAAGATTATTTTTCTCCAGTAACGTTTAGTGGTGGAAAAACTGCTTTCAGGAAGGTCAAATGTTTCAACAGCGAGGTAAAGTCAGTGCAGAAACTCAGGTGTGTGTTCACTGGCAATCACTCTGGATTGTCCAGGACCTTTATTTCTGTGAGGAAAAGGGTACTATTGCACGCTGCTGGGAAAGGCGCTTCGTTTCTGCGGATTTTAAATGAAGCACACACTTTGTTTGCTTAATGTGTGCCTTCAAAACATGGTTCATAATCTCCTGCGCTACTGAGCTTCTAGGAGCAAAATGGCTTAAACTCTCGGGTGTGAATGCAAGAAGTGTGGCCAGCAGGACTAAGGAACTGGTTGTCCCCTGTATCTGGCACTGTTAAGGCCACACTGGGGTCAGTTTTGGCCCCTCACTCCAAGAAGGACATTTTGGTGCTGGAGCGTGTCCAGAGAAGGGCGGCACAGCTGGTGAAGGGTCTGGACCATGCGTGTCATGAGGAGCAGCAGAAGGAACTGGGGATGTTTGACCTGGAGAAGAGGAGGCTGAGGGGAGGCCTCCCTCTCTCGACAACTACCTGAGAGGAGGTTGTAGTGAGGCGGGGGTCAGTCTCTTCAAAAACTTCTTTACAGAAAGGGGTGTCAAACACTGGACGAGTGTTCTCACGAACATTAGGATAGTCGTCTCGGTGCACTCTCAACTCTGGTTCCTATTACCTGTGTCGTAGGAGCAAGGAACTTTGAAAACCTTGTTAGCTTTTGTGTTTTGAAGATGGAGAGCTCTGCCCAGGTCTAAACTGAATCTGTTGGCTTTAGTGGAGTTATTCCAGTGAGCACTGGAAAACTTTAGACCAACCAGTGTAAGTTTATTATAGAGGAAAAAAATCCATCACGCCGTGCTTAAATGTGGTGCTGCAGAGGTTGTAATGTTAAAAAGAGCTGTGCAACAATATAAACATGTAGAGCGGTATCAGAATTTGCTGTTAGAGAATTTGCTTTCTAGCGGTTTACATAAATCACATTTAAAAAAATCCAGCACTTGGAAGATAGTAAATTGTAGAATCTTTTATAAAACTTCCCAGTTTTTTCATCATACAGTTTTATTTCTTTTTCCTGGCCTGTGAAAATAGTTAAAGTCTTCATCTTCGAACTGACTATGGAAAAACAGGCCCTACCAGCCGACCCTCTCTTCTTTCTTCCCTCAGCTTCCAAAGACAAGAGAGTTAGTTTTTTCAGAAGGCTGAGGCTGCTTTTGGAACTATGCCATGGAAGTATATTATAAATATATCTGTGTATTTCCCAGTGATCTATCTTCTCTCCTCCTGAAGCTGTAACATGTTCGTGCAACATAGTCAGTCGCAAGAAGGACCTTTAGTCTTATCACCATAAAACTGCTCTCGAGCAATTAAAAACACATGAATTTGAGCATTGCAGCATGAATGAAAAGCAAACAGTAATTTTAAAGGCATTTTAGTGCAACCTCAGAGCATGTCATGGGCAGTCACTGGGATGGGAATAGGATTGCCCAGTCTGCCACCTTTTTAAACCGTTATTCTCAGAGTTTTGAGTGAGCTTTATGCTGTTTATATTTTTGTCTCCGTGTTGGTATTCGATTCCAGCACATTATGAAATATGGAAAGGGCTCTGATGTTTGCATTTAACAGTACTATCAACCGGTCTTCACACAAAAGTAAAACAGAGTCTTTCAGATTCAGAGGTGGTGGTTTCCCATTCAAGAGATCCTGTTATTTTAGCACCGTGTTTATAAAGCCTTGGGTGCTTTGTGCCAAGTCCTCCAGTCTAACCTGCCCCACCCACCACGTATTTTATAACTCGGCGTTTGAATTCAACCTCCTAGTTGAAACTTGTCCTGAAAAACATCAGCTCCAGAGCAGATTTTCTTCATCGTATTTTCTCGTTAAAGGATTCCTTTAATTTTTTTACAGTAAAGATATTTTGGGAATAATAAACAGTCGACGTAGGGGTGGATACAGTGTCTTGTGACTGACTTCCATGGTGTACGTGTAGAGGCACTCAGCAAATACAGAATCTACATGGAATAAAAAATAAATTCATAACAACCCCAAGGACCAAAGAAAACCTGACAATTGTAAGATCTGGTTCAGTCTGCAAACCATCTAAAGCAACCCTGAAAAGCCTGATTCTGCCACCTGCAATTTACCAGTGTCCCTGAGCAGCTGGTTTAGAGGCTGGAGAATGTTTTTGAGATGTAATAAATGATTTGATTTGTTGTTTTTTTGGGTGCATGCAGAAAGAGGAAAAATCTGAGTCAGGGAATAAGGACACAAAGGGGAAAACCATGAAGGAGGAGGAGGGAAACAGTGGAAGAAAATGGTACTTCGGGTATTTCAGTTTTTACTGC
>NW_010391078.1:29216-40171 GCF_000710305.1 Buceros rhinoceros silvestris | reverse complement strand
CCTGCTGAATTTGCTCTAGCTTTGTCTTATGCAATATTTAAAAATTGCAGTCTTAGGCTTTGGGACTCTTAGGAGAGGGATTCTCCACTTTTCTGTGCCTTTGAACATCTGTGTGGTACTTGCACTATACCAGCATTTCCCTGCCACAGAGGAATGTTCTGCTCTTGAACTGGATTTGCACACTGGAGAAAAATACCGTCAAAGCGCTGTTGGCTCGTGGGCGTTTTGATCACCTCCTGCCCACTTGGCATCACTGGGCAGTTCAAGATTGACATCAGGATTTTAAATGGAATGTTAGCTCCCAAATCCCAGTGCCACAAACCTGTAAACAGAGATTTGCATGTGGATTTGGGATGCAAACTTGGGGAACGCCCATCCAGACACAGTTTTGAGTCTGCTGCAGAATTTGTCCTGTTTCAGCCATAAGCATGTGTTCTGATAATGTCATCGCTGTTCTCTTCTGCGCCTCGTAGATGAACTGCACTGACTTGGGGTCTGAGGTTGGAGCTAACTGGACAATTTGCCCACCAGCTCTGCCTCCCTGCGCTGTACCTGGGTGAAGATTTTAAAAGCTTTTACAGATGCTTTTTTACTTGCCACATCTTCAGGTTCTGTATTGTTTTCACCTGTGAAAGCAGCAATTTAATAACTTCTGCAGTTCCCAAATTATTTAATTTTTTTATTGTTGCACAGAGCTTTGACCTAATGTACTACTTGCAAATGCCATATAAACCAGAAGTTCCTCCTTATGTTTACCTTTTGGAGAAATGTGAGAGTTTCGCTGTGGATCAGGTTTTTGTGCTGTGCAGCTCTCAGCAGCTTAACTGGAAATTTAAAATTTCCTAGAGCATATGAAGAGGAGACATGGAAGAGGAGGGCTAGGACAGTCTGGAGGGGAAAAGCATGCCATCAGACGTATGGCTTACAAACAGATGTGCATTTCAAGTGTGAAAAAGAGAAATGATATTTCCCTGCTCCAGCTGGAGAAACATGTGGTTCAGGGGCCACGTTGACTTAAATTCTTTTCTTTGCACGTGAGCCGGTTCTTTCTGAACGGGTGGAGGTTTGAGTGAGGCCGTAGTGTGGGGATGTGGTTTCCGGAACATTTGTTCTGCAGGGCTGGCTGATGGAGTAAGTGCTTGAGTAAAGATATAGAATGGTTCGGTGTGGTTTGGTTTGGGGTTTTCTTGCAGCTGGACTAGCTTTATATCTAGATGCTGCTCAGGAGTGCTCTGGAAATGGAAAACTGGCTTTTCTTTTTCAAAAGGTGCATGTGCACCTATCTGCCCTTTTTTTAGCTTTGCTTTCTTTCTCTATAACCTACAGCAGTTACTTTTGCTCTATAACCAAATTGGAGCTTTGCCTTGTTGAGAAGGGCAGCAAAATGTGTGGCAGCAGAAAGACACTCCAACACCCTGATTATTGGAAGCTCCGTGCCTCTAACACATTGGCAGCTACGGGCTTGTATACATTGATTTATAGATCTGAGTGGGTGAACAGACCCACCGAAGGATGGAGAGAGCATCGAGTAGCCATTCCTGATCTACAGGGAAGAGGCACAAAATGTACCTTTCAAAGAGTTTCTTCACAGTGTGCCATCTCTTTGTGAATGGTGACACACAGGATCACAACACGGCGTGTCAAAAGAGCTTTCCTTGATTTCTGTTCCTTTAACCTTCCACCCTCCCCACTCTAAGCCTGAAATGCTGTGAACTCTTTTGAGTGTCACGTGAAATACATCTGAAGGGGGTGGTGGTTGTGAAAAAGGCCGGTACTGTCTGGAGAGGGCAAAAATCTGTGCTGTTGTACTTCTGAGGTCCCTTTTGCACACATTTCTTGTATCACCTGCACTGAGGTTACTTTGTGTGGTGAATTAGTACGTGCCGTGCCTGTTCATCTGCCGAAATAACAGGCATCATCTTGCCAAAATAGATGAACTAGCTTAGATATCATAACAAATCTGGTTAGTCGTCCTCTGGTGCTTCTGCCCAGTATTTGCAGGACGTGCTATGTGAAGACCTGGTTCAGCTCAGGCACAAATAGTTCTTGAGCTTTTCCTGTATCTCAAAACATAATGATTCGGACCAGAGGACCACTTGTTTCCGTTCCTTGTGTCCCATAGTTGTTAGAAATGGATGCCCAATGGAAAGCAAGTCCAAGGCAAGTGTATAGTTATTTCTGAATTACCTTTTCAACTTCCAAATATTCTCTCTTCGTTTTTCAGGGTTTTTTTCTAAACCTTATCTGGTTTTACCTATTTATTAAATCTATGGCCACCTCCCTCATGGGTTCTGAATCTTCTCCTTAAAAAAACCTTTCCCTCTTGTAGAATTCCCAGAGGTTTTTTCCCTCCCAAAGGGTTTTCCTTTCTTGGGGTTAATTTCCTGTTTAAGTCCTTTCCGCAGCAAAGTAGCGCTTGCACCAACATGTAAACTTTGGGAGGGCTGTAATCCAGCGTAGCTTCAGCTGATGAGATAAAGGGACGTGCTTTGCAAATACCTAGACTGGTAGGTAGTCTCATGTAGTCAGTGAAGCTCCTCCTTAGGCAAGTTCACAGATCATATTTCTTCAGAAATTGCATTACTGTTTTGTTCCATCCACAGAAGCAAAGAGGTGAATATTTTCCGCTTAATTAAAGTAATAGGTGACAGGGAAACAGGGATAGGTAATTCTGGATACTTCCAGTACTGGAAGTCTGGTAGAACTGTTTGTATGTTTGGTTTATTGCACCAGCGAATGTAGAAGACAAAAACAAATATTAAATTGATGATGTGAAAATCTCTTTAGAAGTGGAGGGACATTGCCATAGCAGTTACACAAAAAATGAACAAGATTGACATGCATCTATAGCAGTCCTGATCTGTAGTGTAAAAAAAATAATCACAACTTGAAGCTTCTCTTGAAGAAAGGCAAGAAAGCATAAGCATGTGAAGACTCCCAAAGCATTTGATTTTTTTCATTATGGCCTTAAAAAAGGTGAAATGAGAGGTGACACTTAACTTCTGTCACTTCATTTCATTAAGGCCAGAAGAAAGAGCTGCATATGAGTAGCAAAGTGCTCAGTATGTGAAGCAACCTCTGAATGTTGGTGGATGGTTCTGGAGATACACAGAGTGTGGGCGGCCCGAAGAACTGGATGAAGTCAAAAGTCAAATTTTTAAACTTTTTTTTTTTCCCCTCAAAGAAGTAGCAATAGCAGTGCGGAATGTGGGGGAAGACAGAAGGAGGTGAAGCAGATCGGTGCAAGTGTTATTTACAAATAATTTGTTTCTGTATGCACTTGTATATAGACAATAATAAATATTAAAAATAGGTCTGACCTAATCAGTTTTGAAGTTTTGGACAAACCTGATAGCCACTGTGGATTTGACATAGCACCACAAATCAGGGTGGTGATCTGAAATCAGCAGATGAATTTGAAATAGAGACACAGAGATTTCCGCTTAGAACAAGGGAGAGTAGAAAAGAAATAGGAGATGCAGAATACTTAGTTCTCCCGGTAATAATGGTAATGCAACTGTAAACCAACAATAATACAACTGTAATACAGTTAGTAACCCAACAGTTTTGTGAAGAACATCTGGTGCTTTTGCTAGATGTTAAGACATAGCAAATACATGACGGAAGAGTTAACAGCCTGCCACGTGTGAGATGAGGAGCTGGTTATCCCTTCTCTTCTGGGGCTGACTATGAAGTCTCAGCTGAAAATGGTATTTTAAGAAATGTAGACTAATTGGCAAGGGTCCAGAGAGGACCTTCATTAATGAACGCGTTGGGAAAACACGAGCTACGAGGAAAGGCTGAAACTGAGAAAAGATTAAGACTAAACGAGTTGTCAGGGATGGATTAGCATTCTGCTTAAGTGGAAGAGCAGAGATAGGTGGTTTTTTGAGGTTCTTTTTGGCTGAGCATGCCGACAGTGTCAGTCTCTGATTCGGCAGTAGCTGTACTCTTCTTGAGAAGAATGAGTGTCTGTGCAAGAAGAGGGAGGAGAAATAGAGACGAAGGCAAAGTCTTCACTGATTTTGCTACAGCACCTTGAATAACACGTAGATGCAAAACTCTTTTTTCTTAACTTCTCGGGTAACGAGAGACTCTCCAAATCTTTCTTAAATAAGGAATGGTAATGCTACGTCTGTTATAACTTGTAGTTGTTACAAAAATGGCAGCTTGAAAGCACAGCTGCACAGTGCAGGAACCCCCTCTGAAACTGGCTGCACAGACTAATATTACTGAGCTTTAGTAGCAGGTGGTATAGTTGATCAGTCAGGAACCTGTCATTTGGAGAATAGGCCAATAGATCTGAGAGACATGAAAAATCCTTTTGTTTCCCCCCCCCCCCCCCCCCCCCAGCCGCTCGCTTCTGCTCGCAGCAGTTTTGGAATGTAATTCCAGATGGTCCCATGCAAACAGTCTGTTCAAGTGCGTGAATTCCCACTGTTGGAATAAAAATGTGAAGCAAAGTGTTGGGAGGATATTTTGTTCCGTGTCTTTTGAAGTAGCCCGCAGACTCCTTTGATAACATCAAAAAGGGAAGAATGAAGTTTGTCCCAGTGCGGAGGTTTCCATCAAGGTGGTTGATGTAGTTCTTCCTGATAGAAGTTAAAAAGAAAAAAGCTTTACAAAAATGAGACTTCTAAATCCAGCAGTATTACATGGTATTTTATTTAGATTAGTAATAGAATTAAATCAAAATATGTAAAATTGAGAACGAGGCTTTTTGCCTTTTTTCCATGGGCTTGAGGTAGATGGCTACTGTACTTTTGGATCCAAACGTAAGTCATCTTTTGGCTTACTTTTTTAAGGAACTTACTGCTTTTATCGATACACTGAGAACATGTGAAAATAGCACAGAAATAGTTTAAAACTTCTGAACAGAAGTATGTAGAAGTATCAGTAACCCTCATATTCAGAGACAAGGATGGACTGTTTTTGCAGCTGGGGGTAGGGATTTCCTGCCTTTTTCCTGGAATGTGATTTTGCTGGGCTTTTACCTCTTAGAATAAATACCACATCAGTGAGCTGCAGCAGGAGCGTAGCCTCGCTCCCAAGGTGTGTGTGGTTGAGGGTTGCGTGAGAATTCATCTGTTCGCCAAGCGTTGGGGAAAACAGTGGTAGTAACAGGAAAAAATGTGAGAAAAATACGTTAGAGAACGACTGAAGATGTGGTAAACAGACAAGAGGAAGGTGCTGGAATCCAGGATGCAGACAGTTGCTGCTCTTGTCTACGCCCAGACTTTCCCTGATGGCCCTGAAGCGAGTGGTGTCTGCGCACTGAGGCGCTGAATGCAGCCAGGGGCTGTGCCCCCTGTCAGTGGTAGGGGCAGGTGGCAGCTGGAAATAAGATCTATTAGATATGATGTTGAGATTTCATAACTTCTAAGAAGTTTTACCAGGAAATGGAAGGAAGGTGGCTTGAATACATTTCAGTTTTATTTCCTTACTAATCTAACAGTGACTTACATGTAGAGCAAATTCACATGAGGAATCTGGAAATGGTTTTTAATTTAATTTACTTTTGAGTTCAGTACTGTAGTACCTTTGTATTTAGAGAATTTTTTTCCCAATTCTCATCCTCGGTGCCGTAATTCCCAGACAAGTGACTGTGGGGTTTTTGCACGCACTCATTATGCATTCAGATGCCAGCGCGTTAAGTTCTTCAAGGGAACAGACACACAGAAGCGGAAGATCTTGGAATAAGTCTCTTGTAGACAAAAAAAAAGGAAACCCCCGAATGCTCAGAAGTTCCCTTTCTAATCCACGCTCTTCAGAACTCAGCTGTAAGGCTTATATCCTTTTCCCGCAACTTCTTGCAAAATTATGAATCCCGGGCTTTTAATGCTACTTTGGAGGCATTTGTTTATGTAAATTTCCCAAGTGTTGATGTCATGAGAGATTTTCACGTTGTAAAATTCTGTGCTGTCCAGTTTCCACGCCTGAGTTTCCAGCACTTGCTTACCTATCCAAATACTCTCTTTTTCTTAGTTACGATTAAGGATATAGGGCAAATTTCTAAGGAATCCAGTCTCAGTTTAAAGAAAGTCTTGCTTATTTCTGCCTTGTTTGATTAATTCTGGGATCGCAGGTTTTTGATGTGAACTGACCACCATTAACTAGCCTTCAGAATTAACTACCGAGTTGCTCGGAAATGCCTGATTTTTGAGGAATATTTGAATAACAGAAGCTGTGGTGAGAGCAGTAGTGCTGTTCACCATCAGATCCTCCTTTACATCAGTGACAATACCTAGAGATGGCATCGTTGTCAGAGTCTGTCGTAACCTGATGTCCCCCTGAAATGGATATCCTATTGCACTAGTGACTGTAAAAACATCTCATCAGATGTGTTGGATCTGCCATACACATGCATCAGAAATTCAGGAGGAGAGGAGGAAAATTTCTTCTGTGCTTCTGATGGGTAACTTGAAAATGAAAGAACGGATGTTACTGCATTTCAAGAACTGGAAAAAATAGATAGGAGTTGTCAAACTTTTGGAGCTCTCAAACCCAACTCATTGAAGAGGGTGGGGTGGGGAGATGGCTGCTGCAGGCTAGTGGAGGCTGTGGATACTCAGCTCTAAGTAGGTACTGGTGTTTCCCAGGCGAAGTCTGGAGGGGGCGAGCCTGCTGGCTGGAGAGCTGCTTGGGCCACCACATTAGACAAATCGAGACTGTTTTACATCTACTATCTCAGCTCGTCTTGGTTGCCCCCTGTCTGACTAAGGGGCCAAGAACCTCTTAGGCAGAAGAAAGATTAATCTGCTTCTCTCATTGGAACCAAAAATTGGTACATTAGTTAGTGTTTTGCAGCTTTGTTTTCGGTCTCCCATATCCTGAGAACCTAACCCACCCTGATGGGTCATCCGTGCTTACGCCGCATGGCTCTTGATGTCTTTGTGTGGTCCCTCTCAGTATAGGTGGCCTGCCTCTGGCCCTTGCTTTCAAGAGCTGATGCACATGTCCAGAACACGTCCAAGGAATGGGACTCAGCTCCTCTGTCCTTGAGAAAAGTACTGTGCCTCTGGGCTTTTGGCTCCATATTTCTGGTGAGAGCAATTGAAGCCTGTGGCAACGTTAGTCTGGAACCAGTGGAACATTTAAATGCCTGAAGTAGCAGTAGCTCTAAGCAACTGTAGTCTCCTGTAACCTCATCAGTCTGTTTTGCCCCTGTTAGGCTGCTCAAGAATGTGAGGGAGGATCTTAATTAGTGAAAGGTGGTACCTAGGTGCCTCTGAAGAGCTGGCTGTTTGTTCCAGCACTGGTTCTCTAGGCTTGTGTAACCTTTTGATCAGAGTTCTTCTGATCAGCTTTGACCTCTGCCTAGTATTTTTGGTGATTCAGGCTTCCTTCTAGCATACAAAATGTATGTTTAGATATGCTTAAGCATATGACATCTATGCAATCAGTTAAAGTGTGTTGTTTGTGTAGCCCAAATGGCAGATATTTGTACCTGTAATGTTTTGTGGTGTTTTTATTGTAGTCGTAATGTGATACACGATTGGATTAGGTTTTCTTCTGCCTTCCTGAACACACAGTGAAGCAGTTGGATGTGCTTTTATATACATTTTTAACCTATTAAACGTTTTAAGAAAGCTTTTTATTTGTTGGTGGGGAAGATTTTGATAACGCACAGTCAGAATGATGTTAAAAAACCCTGCATGTGGAACCCTGGGAATTCACCGGTTGCTCTCGATGGGGTTATTAGGTGTTCTTGCAAGATACCTGTCATCAATCTGTGCCTCGTGTGCTGGCAGAGACCTGTTCCATAAATCAAAGTCACTGCTATTCTACACCGACTTCTGAAGCTTACAGGCTAGTGCATAAATCATCATTTTGCATAAGACTGTGAAAATAGTTTCGCAAAATCTTTCTGTAATCTTAACTTTTGTTTAGGAAAAAGTTTGGGATTTTGTCACCAAGATAATTTTCCACTACTGTTTGCACATGCTGTGTGAGCGCGAAGGAAACTGGAATTGAAGCACACGGGGACTTTTGTTGTTTGTTTTAAACCCTCTGTGGGAACATGAGGAAAATCCTTAATCGCTTCAAACCCCTCTCTCGGTTGAAGCGTGTAGGCTTTCTTCTGCTAGGGTTAATAACTGGAACAGCTCAAGGTAGCAGCAGTGTAACAGAAACGGCTACGTGTGATTTTAACAGTGTGGTATTCGGAGGAGCTAGAGGAGTTTCTTTCATTGTTTCAAAATCCTCCGAGTGTAGTAATAATACCAGGTTTGGTTATAAACTAAATACATCCAGCATATACCTGCTACTTTAGGAGTCACATTTTAAAATTGGGCTGTGAAAAACGTATAAAAGGAGGTATTTTCTTGGGGTGCTCACTGTAAGTTCTAACTCTGAATTGGTTCCATATTGCCTTTCTTCGCCTTCAAAGTTCACTTCAGCAGCTTAGTTCTGACAAATTTTGCTTTTGAGTTTTCTACACATACTCGTCTTGCATTTGTGCTCTTGGAAGTCTTTTTTGTGTTTACAATCACCTCTCGATTCTCTGGGAGTCAGCCAGTTTACCTCCCTTCATATACTAGATCTATACATGGTGCTTGTTAATTTTTGTCATGATGCTGGGAGCCCTTCATTTTTGGACTGGTATTAAAGATATATTTGCAAGCCCATTCCTGTAAAAACGGGCAAATGAAGCGCTCCACATCTGTCACATAGTGAAAACAAATGTTTTTCTGCCTAGGTGGTATGTTGACTCTCTCTTGGTAAAAAGCCGCTGTGTTAACGGCTGCCAAAGCAAACAAATGTGTGTGTCCCTTGTTTCTAATGACAGAAGTTGGTTTCCTGCGGCACCTCTGCCCTGCAACCTGGACTCTGGTCATTTCAAGCGTATGAGGTGAGACTGAGCACCTGAAGTGAGGCTGGTTTGCAGATCTGTGGTCATCTGGCACATCATAGTTCTCCTAACACGTTTCTAAAGCAAAATGCTGTAGGCACATTCGCTGACTTAATTGCTGTCTGATCTATTGTGAAGTGCCATGTAGCTTTTGTAGAAAACTGGCTGCAGGTCTTTCTGAAGCAGTGGAATTAATAAAACTACACAATTTTTATAACTGGAAGTTGCCTTGAGGTTATTGAATTTTCTTTCCTTTTTTCTTCCCCTACCTCTTATCTTTGTGACTCGTATTTCTACAAAATTTGACTTCTTTTGGATGTAAACTTATGTACAAATTTATCATTAGACGCCCATGAAGGTTGCACTGTGTTCAAAACTAGGGAACTGGCTGAAGAACGAAAACAAAAGTAAAGTTTGGCAGTAATTGTGTTGTAATCATAGCATTTATGATCGCTCTTAGACTTCTTTGTGACTTCTGCATGTTGCAATTTACAGCTAAACTGCTCAGACCTGGTTTCCTAGAGCAAGACACAAATGTACATAAACACACAGACACCTGAGAGAGGAAAATGCATCAAACATAATTAGGGTTATGGATCGCTTTAGCTGAACGATGTAGACTGAACAGCAAGAGGACACGGAAGGTATATCCAAGTATTAAGTGAAGCTGGAGCTGAATTTTCAGAAAGCTTTTCTACAGAAATGTAAACGCAGCAGTTGGCTCCCAAACCCTCACGGAGGTTGCACCTGGATCTTCAATGGTGTTGATGATGTGCTTACCAGCTTAGCGTTGATCAGTGTTTGCCACCCAGATCTGTGGGAACATCTGATGTTATGATTTAATCGGTGCACGAGTGAGGTAACCAGCTTACTGAACATGTTTTATTTCGTAGATTGAGTGTATAAAAGATAAGTGTGCATCCGATTAAAACCCAACAGCTGTCATAAAATTGCTATCTACTACTACCTCGTGGACATCGAGAATGGTCACAATTTCCACTTCATACAGCTCGGCTTACTGAATAAGCCAAATATCACCCTCTTACCATTTTTAAAAACAAGGTTTAAATAGCTAAAAATCTGTGTTTCCTTACCAAAACAAGCTGCTCTTCTTTTTTCTTCCCAGCCTTCTCAAGTCATACCTGAGTTGAAAGCCCTCCTGTGAAAGGACTTGTTCCTTTGAGTGAGAAAGGAAAAAGGAAACTCCTTAGAGGAATGGTTCTAGACCTATGATGAAGAGTGAAAACTGTGGGAGAGTGTTGGACACTATGCAACACATAAACTATCTTAACCTGTCTCCGCAGGAAAAAAATCCTTAAACTTTATGCCTCAGTGAAAAAAAAACCAACCTGTAGTGAAGGTTTGAGTTTACTTTGTCTAGAAGTGTTTCAGAAGGTGGTGTAGAGCTGCCTGTGGGTGTGCTGTAGTTCTGGAGTGGTAAGCGGGGCTGTAAAGGTAAACCGGTGGTGTTCGGTATCTAGAGTGTCTTGAGATCCAGACCGGGTGTCTGTCCGGGCCAAGCTGCAGGGAATCTTTGTCAAGATTGAGCGTTCAGCAGCTCTTACTTGGAGCAGACTAAACTTTGTTTTAGTTCATGCCAGCTGCTTCAGCCTTAGAGACTTGGAATAAGCAGGCAGAGATTTAGGCAATGATACTAAAAGAAAAAAGTGAAGTAGCAAAGTGGGAGAGGAAAGATTGAATACAGGAGGCTGAGAAAGCACTCAAATATGTGGAAAGGACCGAGCAGGATAGAATAGATTCCTGAAGAAGCAACTGAACCGTTTGAGAATGAATCAATATTTTTCCTTAAAATTCTGCTGAGATTAATTTTGGCTAAAATGGAGCAATTTCTTTTTGCAGTAGAGGAAGTAACAGATGGACCCAGAGAGGGTCTTGACTTTCACGTCTGTACAGAATGTTTTTTAAAATTTTTGTTTGTTGAAGGCATTGAAAAATACCTCTGGCAGTTTTTCCATTTCCTCTGGCTTTCATGTCTGAAGAAATACTCAAACTGGGAGAGAGGATGGGAAAGTGAGCCAGGTGGCGAGTCTATTCATCACCTAGTCAGTGGTGGAAAATACTGAACGATCAAATGAGAGCGTCG
>NW_010391078.1:2236-29127 GCF_000710305.1 Buceros rhinoceros silvestris | reverse complement strand
TCGTAAAATAACATGAACACAGACAGCAAAAACTACCAAGGGCTGGAATTTGTGCTAAAAGAAAACTTGCAGTTTCTCTGTCCAGTCGTAATAAGACTTCAGCCTTCAGAAGGCAGTGTCTGTATCATCTGCAGCTATGATTTTTTTATCGTTATTAAAGAAATACTCTTCTCCACAAGTCATTCAATTTGAACGCTTTTACAGAAAATACCTCGTGTGTGTGTATCAATGTGAGTGTGCCTATAGGCTATAGGTCAAAGCCTGTAAATCTGGTTCTACTGAATAAAAAATCTTTTTGCCCATTTTGGTAAATAAAAATAATTTCCATAGGTTATTGAATAGGCTGTGAGGTGGTTTGGTAGCTCTGTTGGTTTGAGGATGTCAGCCAAAACAACAGGAGAAAAAATTCCCACTGAAATAAGCTTCAGATCTTGAACTGAAGTTGTAAGTGATATCAGCTACGCATCTTCATCAATCTGCACGATTAAAGGGGGCATGGTTAGTTTTGTTATAATCGCCTGCCTGCCCCTCATTTTTCACAGACTGAAAAAGGTCAGGTGGTAGGAAATCCTACCTCTAACCCCCCTTTCTGCTTGCTTTGTATTCATGAACTGAAGAACGGCATCTACTAATAAAGGCGACAGTGTTTTAAAACTGTCCTGGGGTTTTAGAGAATATTCCAAACGTATCTACCGGGAGCCTCCAATATTTTTCTGGCAGTTGAAGTGTTTAATTTTATTTTTTTTATTTGACTAACTTTAAAGGGTTAGGTAACTGAATTTTGGGTTGTTATTACACATAGTAGGATCCCTTTCTCAATACCTGGCCACCTTCATCACAGCCATGCAGGAGATGGCAGCTGTGTACCAGCACTGCTTAAATATCAATTAGTTGCTTACTTAAGTATTCCTACAGGAGTAAAACTTGAGTTGAATGTAAGTAATATTTGTAGGTAAACTAACGCTGGTGCCAGCAAATGCTGCTGAACTCCAGGTAGTTCTCTTAAAGACTGGAGCTGTACTGGACACGTTCTGCCATGGATGAGAGGGGGGTTTCGGGTATAATCTCTTTAATTTAGAGAACACACAGCCCAGAGAATACTGTCATAAACATGGTCATGCTACCTAGAGCCTGTATTAATTGGGTCCGGGCTTAGCGAGAGCTTATGACTTTAATTTGTTGGTTAGAGTTTTAATGCAAAATATACGTAGAAATATGTGAGAGTAAATGAAGAACTTCAAAGCCTTGGAAGAAATGGAAAGGAAATATTTTTGAATCATAGATTTGAGTTGATATATTCTAAAGCAAAAATCTGATTCTTTCCCCCTCTTTTTTTTTTTAAAGAAAAAAGACCCTTTAGCCAAACTCTATAGCCAAAATATTTGGAAGATTTCTCCTTCCATTCCACCTCCTGTCAAAATTGTGAATGGAAATGGAGATTAAGTTAAAAGAACCTCTGTTCTCTGGCCGGTTCTCAAAATAAATAACACCTCATTTTTCACATCATTGTCCAATAGTTTGTCAAGCACGTGTACGAAGAATGTGATATTAGCATTTATCAGTCATACCACTGCTAGTCATCAGCCAACGCTATTTGCAAACAACAGATTTTTAAAATCCAAACTGTGTAGATTTATAAGATACCTCTCTTATGTAGCAGGTGCTATATTTGGAGATTTGCTCTCTGTGCACGAGGGAACGTGAACGGTCTGAGTCAGGGCTTGTTCAAAGGTGCCCTCTTGGTGACAAGGTTCTTGGGTGCTGCCGTATTGCAGAAAACAACGATGTACTAGAAATCTTCACAAACACTTAAATAGAGAGGTAAACTGTCTTTAAAGGCATCAGCTCCACTGTAGAAATGTCTGTGTGGCCGTTGGGAGGCAAAGAGATAGGAATTGACTTTATGCAAACAGCCCTGACTGGTTTTGAAGTTCTGAATCTGAAGTTTAACAGTTGAAACTAGGCTTGAACTCCAACGATTTAATCAATTTAATTGTTTTATCCCAAATAGCTCTTAGAAATCTCTCTGCTTGAGTGCAAGGTTAGCAGGCTTACTGGTCAGCCACCTGGGGGTCTTTCTCAGAAAATCCTCAGACTTGTATCCCAAATGGTTTTTTGAATTACATGCCAAGTTTAATGAAAAGCGGAGAGTTGATTGGAACAAGCAATGTAGGAAATTACTTCTATGTTCACAGGGGAGAGGTTTATAGTTCCTGTAGTGTATTTCATGTCCTTGATGACTGGAAGGCAGCACCTTGTGGCATTAGAAAGTAGGCGTGAAAGAAGCTTTTAGGTGATGAAGGAAGAAGCAAAGAACTTTATTGTCCCAAACTTTGTGGTTTTGGATCCTGGAACGGTTGTATTGCATAGAATTGGTGGGAAATGGTGTAAAACAGACAGTTGTTTTCATTGTGACTCATTATGCAGAGCAATTTATTAGATACAAGCACGCTCTTTGGAACCAAGTGAGTTTTATTTTGTGGTTCAGTTAATACTGAATACGATTGTCTGCGGGTAGAATGCCTCGATTCTGATTCTGCCGGTTATATACTGATGAACTGTCTCTGTAGCACCTGTGTTTGCGGCCAACAGCTTGTGTTGTATTTAGACAGAGAGCTTTGTAGGTCGAGGTTCCTCTGGCTCCATACAAGTGACAGTAAAAAGCTGCTGCACCAGAATACAAATACCTTATTTGTGTTGTAGATTATTCCAACAAGGAAACTTTGCTTTTCCTTTTCATCTGAATTCTGGCCTCTAAAAATTATGAAAATGATGAAGTTTAGAGTCTTAGCTTAAAAGCCTCTCTTTCTAGAAAAACCTGCAGGACTGCTAGAACAAGCCTGGCGGTTTCATTCCACAAGCTGCAATCTCTACCGGTTCCTGTAATCTAGCAGTGATAGCAAAGTAGGCAAGCTGACAAGTCAGCTCCTTGGTGTTGTGAAAAAATCCAACAGGCTTATTTTGTGTCTTTTTTTTTAAGATGGATTTCCAAGGAGGAGAAAAAAAAATCAGTAATGGATTCAATGAGATGGATTCTAAAATGCAACAGTCTTAGTAGAATTGCATCTGTGTGCGCTTAATAACTACCTAAACCAAGGTTGGAGGCTGGGGATAAATCCAATAAATGCAAATTAAATGGTACTGTCTGACCCTTCTTTGAACTGCAGGGTCAAATCCATCACAACATAATTGCTTTATCCTCCTGTGTCTAAGGTGCTTTGTAGTGATCAGAGTATTTCTGAGTCCTGGAGAGCTTAGTTTCCAAGTGAAAACTTCTCTGAGTCTGGAACAATGTGTGGCTACAGATGCACTGTTTGCAGTTTGGAAAATTACACTAATTCCATATGTAAAACAAACCCTTGTTTGAACTACAGGGTCAGAGCGATCACAGTGTAATTGGTTTATCCTCTTATGTCTGAGATGCACTGAGTATTCTTATGCCCTGGAAAAATTAAGCCTGGCCACTGCTATTTTTGGTTGCTGTTCAGGAATTCTTGTAACAGGAAACATAGCGAATATTCATTCCCTGTTAACATTGAATATGCTAGTAATATTATACACCTTTATGAAATTCTTCTTAGGCTGGAAAAGAGAGTCCAAGTATATGCAGTAATTTCTGGTAGATAAGCTGTTCCATGTCCTTGGTCATCCAGGTAGCCCTGCTCCGCACCTTTCTGGGAACCCAGTCTTGTTAACATGTTTAATACAGGAGAAAAACTCAATAAACTTGGGCAGGGAGAAAAGCTACCTGTCTGTCTTGGTGTGAATTTTTTCTTCAATCATGACAAGATTTTATGGCATTTGCAAATAAACCTGAAGCATATCATGAATCCTTCTACCTGTAAATGGTTCTTAATGCAAAAGAAAATGTCATGTATTTCTTATCCTGGCACAACGTGAGTTACCATTGTGTCTGTATCTAAGTGGATTTTTATGTATGTGCTGATGATCTCAGTTCTCTCAAATTAGCTTTAATTATTCATTACTCTTCTTGCCTATGCACTGCACTGGGGAAGGAGAACACTCTATAACTGCATGGCAAAGCTAGAAAGTCTTAGACAGTATTCGTCTTAAAATTGTGCTTCTCGTCATCAAAGACTAGAGAGTGGTGGAAGAGAGAACAGCGTGGGTTTTGTTCGGGTGTACAGTCAGCATAGCCACAGGGTGTAACCGCGTGATGCTTTCCCAGTCCTTTATGTTGTTGCCATGGATTCTACAAACTTTCCTCCATGCAACAGACTTGAGTTTTGCCTCCCAAATTCAGACAGGAACCGTGTTCTCCGGAATCAGTCTCAGTTGTCATTCGAAGGTGACACACAGACTAACTTTGTGCCAGGTGCTGGCTTGTTGAGCAGGAATTGTGTTTCCATTGAAGCTGATGGGTGGTCAGTGACCGCTCCCAAATAAGGACCCCTGGACATAACTTAGTAGTTTGACTTTAACCATGACAAGTATTCCGCATACTAATTATGAAGTTTTTGTCCTGCAAAACCAACATATACATCCCCTGCTCTGTTTAAGACAATGGGTATCTCACATTGTCAGAGTTGGATTCCCAGAGGGATGCGTAATCTCCTTCCTCCTGCTCCTCCTCACACAAATAACGTGCACATGTCACGCGATGGAGATGGAGCAGAGCTACGCAGCACTTCTTTTGTTCTGCAGTTCTCTGCTGCCCTGGTTATGCTCTGTTTTGAAATGAAGGAGACGTTGTAAAATACTCATGGACTTCCATTTATCTTTCTAGAAAGTTAATGGGCATGTCTGAAGTTGGTTAAATGGGCTTTAACTGGTTTAAGGATACGCAAGTCGAGTGACCAGCTCATTCCATAAAATGAGGATTGCTTAAAACAGGACAAGTTCTCATCTTTGACAGGTTCCTATTGGCCTGATGTAGTAATCCTGCTTTGTTTGTTCATATCCAGATCAGCTGAGCTATTAAGAAATAGTCTAACACGGAGCACACTTAAATCACAGTACTCTCATAGATCCAGATACCTCTCTGACGTAGAAAGCGTGACAGTACTTGCTTCTGGGAAATCTCTGTATAAGAGGTGTATAATTTATCTCAAGTCTTCGACCTCAGAGATGGGATAGCTTCCCTGTAAGAGCCTCGCAGGATTCCCTGCACTACCATGTGTGCTCTGTGACCACAATGTACATGTATGATTACGTGTGTTTTAAGCAACTCACCTCCTGGAAAATTTTCAGAGTGATTCCAAGTAGTTTCCTTTATAAGCCAAGCTCACAGATTAAAATAAATTTCCAGATCTAGCCAGTAACCTCCTGCTTTTGACCGAGAGACTTAATTGGTTTCTGTTATCTGAATTTGGGTGATAGGCCAGTGCGCTGGATTGTGTCCGTAAAGAAATGACACATGTACTGCAAGCTCACAATAAGGTGCTGTGATTTTATTTTTTATAGTTGCAGATATCCTGTTTTCCTCCTGGTTTACAAAGAAAACTCAGTGTTGAGGGAACTGAAGACCGGGATGTGCTGGACTAATGCAAATTTAACCGAAGCCAAGAATGCCCCTGGTTTGGCTCTGGAGAGAGTACTGAGCAGCCAAGGACATTTGGAAGGCCAAATCCAAACCAGCGCGGCGAGCTTCCCATATTGTACTGTGTACGGCAGTGATTATATATGTGAATTTTAGTGTGTCTGTCCTGTCTCTATAGCCTCTTTTAACAGAGGATAGGCTGCTGTCTAAGCGCCAGAGCAGGGTGACAGTAGCTCAGTGAGTGATAATAGCTCAATAACTCATGAGTGCCAAAAGCTCTATATTCTGCTTTTGTAGAAACAGCTCTAATTCCTTGTCATCAGCTCCCTGGTTTTTAGCCAGAACTGACTGTATGGCTCTAGTTTGCCCTGGTCAGTATGTGGAAAAGCTAAATCCAACCTACAGACTGACTTAAAATTACATTGGCACTGAGAGAGGGTCAAGGAGTAATTTCTTTTGCAACGTAAGTAGAAACCGAGGTGGTGATTAAAAATTAAAAATAAATTGCAGCAAAAGTTCATCTGCTTTTGTTATTAACGTGGCAGACCCGGATTTCTTCAGAGGGTTGTTGTTTACTGATCCTGTGCTTCAGTAACATCTCTCAACAGAGTCTTCCTCTAAAACTGTTCTCACAGAAAACGTCTATCTAAATACGTGTAAAAACAGCCTCTGACTTGCTCAGGTTCTGCTCTCTAAAGTGCTGGAGTTACATCCCCTATCGCTTTTGGAATTCTTGAAGTATCTCAAGTGGAATAAAATGCTTTAGTCGGAATGAAATAGAAGGACTCCCATTTTGGTGATGTTCCCTGCTTTCACTAATGTACAAACATTCACATGGAAATGAGCATTTACCATATTCGTAGATATCCCTGTTCTATGTTTTCCCCAAACTACTGTGCCCTTCTAATTTAAATCGTTTGGGTCTTGTTTTCTAGAAGATCCATGTGTCTTACTAATTCAAATCTTTCCGTTCTTCTCTTCCCTGTTTTTTCTCTCTTCTTCCTTATTATGCCTGAATTAAAGACATCTGGATTAAAAATGTTGAGGTTTTGATAACAAGTTGCTCTCTCATTTGTTTTTCTAGTAGAATGCCGCAGCATCCTTTCTATACTTAGCATCCAAGAACAGTTGCGATGTGTTGAAAGTTTTCACTAGAAACTATTTTTTATAGAAAATCACTGTTTTGCTAAAGATTTTTTTTTAATGAAGCTTTCAATTCCTTTGCAGAGTTAGCTCTTCATTACACCTCTGAAAGGGGAAGAAAACTGGAGTTTGGGGAGTTTCAGTGTCTGAGACTCACAAAATGAAAATTTGCAAGTATTTTTAATGATTAGGGTTGTAATTACCACACTGCTCTGCTTGCCTGTATTGTGCCAGCAAATCCTGACGGGCCCAACGCGCACACACACACATGCAAAAATGAGGGGGGTGTACAGGAGATGAAAAAGCCTCTGCAATGGTAACTTGCATGAGCAAAGCATTCTTCGCTCAGCTGCAGCACACAACTGTACAGAAATGTTGCATGTTATTGGGTACTAGCAAGAAAATACCATGCTACCAAGTACAATGTGAGTGAAGGAAAACAAATGCTGGTACAGCAGTCTAGCCAAGGATCAACCCGCTTGCTTTTTGTTTCTTGACAATCTAACTACGCTGCGACCTGCCCAGAAACAAGGACACAGAGTGTAGATGAGAGAACGAGCTTGTTATCGTAGGTCCAGCGTTACTTCTTGAAAATGGGTTATGCAGATGAGTAACCTCAAGCTCTTGACATAGTTTGCAGCAGTAAGGTTGGAAATTCAAGTTGGTGCAAACGCTCTTCAAGCTGGAACAGCTGTTGTTGCAAAACTGAAATGGGTAAAACCAGGTATGAATGGTAGACTTGGGGAGGTTGCAGGTTGTTTACTGAGTGTCACGTGCTCAAATCAAAGGGAAATTGTTTTCCAGATGTTGCTTCATACTTCGGTTAGGAGGAGTATGCGTTCCTTTCCCAGGCATTCCTCTCAGCTCATCCTGAACTCCTCTGGAACTGCAGAACCAAGAAAGTCCGGGGCTCTGCCCAGGACTGACTGCCCGAGTTTCCACTGGAAGTTCCAATAAGGATTAGCACTTAATTACCATACCCTACCTTAAAGGCAGGAGTTAAGCGATGTGCAGCAGAGCGATGGCCCTCTGCTACTTTCTACATGTCGTAATGCATCATGCTATGACTGCAGGCAGGAGCAGGGATCCTTTGCTGGTAATCTCTGCTTGGCAGGATCATCAGGTACAGTATAAATAACTGACTCCCCATTAGACAACAGAAGTTGCCCCTGCTTTCTCAAGAGGATAATTGAGTATTAATACATGCTCATTAATTAATATTATGGGTACTGAAAAACAACCTAATTTCCTTTCCTTGTTTACAAAGCTGCCTATTTTGGATGTGTTCTACATACACAGAAGATTATTCTGCCTCCAGATTCATAAATGACATTGTGATTCTCATAGACAAAAGTCATAAAACTGTCTGTCTTGATCAAAACTTCAACCTAGTTCTTGAGCTCTGACCTCCTGGGAGGATGGGGTCAACTCTCAGGACTTTGGCACTCCACAAGGCGCTCTGTAGCGAGCGTTTGGGCCCTCACTAAGGTATCTCTGCATTAGGTTTTGCTCACGTTCAAGTCAGCTGGAAAGTTGTTTCTGCCGTTTGGCTTCTCCCAGCCAGAGCTGTACTACTTTCAGTTAGCGCTCTCCCCTTCTCGTCCGCCCACCCCAAGCCTCCTGGAGACCAGGAATGGTGTAGCGAACGCCAGGAATTTTCAAACAGCCTTCTATCAGATTGATTCCAGGCTCTGCAGCCATGTTCCAAACTACCCTTGGCCATGAACTTCTACTTTTAAAGCACCTGGTGGACTTGTTTTCTGTACCTTTGCTACTTCCACCTTTTAAAAGAAAAGCTTGTTGGTAATTTATTGGTCGTGCAGAAGGGTGAGGAAAGATGATGTTTAACGCTGGGAAGTTGCTTGCTTTCATAGCGTGTAATAGACAATAAGTTCGAGATGACACATTCTGAGGTGCTTGTTTCCAGAGCTCAGGCTTCATGGTTTAAAGGGGGGGTGTGTGTGTGGACAGCTCATGTAATTGCACAGCTCCTGTTCACAGTGGAGTACCGCCCTGTAATGTGCAGCGATAAGAAAGTCAAGTTACATATTCTGCAGCGTGTTTGTGTGTGTGTGTTTTACATACGCACGTGAAGTAACTGCTAGAGAACTGTACTAACAGGCCCCCACTGTGAGATTTTATGCAATGTGCACTTAGGACATGTAAATGCTCTGTCTGGCGATCATCCCAATCACCATGGAATAACGTGCAATGAGTAGAAGACAATTTTGTGGTAGCTGCAGCCCAGTGCAGTTTGATGAAAAGTCTTAGGAAGAAATTGCTTTCATGTCAAATCTCTGTATTGTCAAAAATTCCTCAAGTGTCAGCAAGGGTGTAGCCCGTGGAAAAATCCTTGACTACTCCAGGGTTATTTTCCCTTGTTTTCCTTTGTGTCTTACCTTCCTTCATCAGGTATATGAGCAACTGAGTGAATAAATACTGTGCAGACTTGCGTACTCATGGAGAACTAGTCTTACTCACTGGTGTATCCAAGGTTTTTGTTTTCAGAGCAGTTAACTTCTTTCAGAAGTCAGGTTTTCAGTGCAGAACTGGCACTGCGAGAACCTGCTCTTTGCAGTGTGCCCAGTAGATGTTTCTGTTCTCAGTTGCTCTCAGCTGGCTCAGGAGCGGTGGGACCTGAAGGGGAAAAGGAAGGAAGAAGAGCTTCCTCCTTGCTTTTATCTTTCCACACGGTTCTGCACTTGGGTGAAGATGTCTTCCCCTGAAATACCTGGCTATTTCAGTGGTGTCTGGCACATACTGTTTAAAAATCCTAAAGCCAAAAAACATATAAACTGTTTTGTAATAGTATTGTAGGGTTATAACGGTATCTTAGGGTTTCATGGGATCCAGTATAATTCGAGGTCCACCACCTTCTTCGGTATGGGTTTGTCAAACCGTTATGCTTCCTTTGTTACTCTTTCTTATAACGAGTCTAATCAAACGTATGGTTTTGAAGAGAGGGAAGATGCCTCTGTGCGTGCTGGCTCCGTGTGAACTGCGTACTGCCAAATAAGAAACCCAGAACAATTCAGCTCTGTTTTGATGGTGTAAGTCAATATCTGTTATCAGAAGAACATGGGGTTTTTCAGGGTTTTTTTATATTACAACATAGAAACTTTCTCATGTCCTTTTCAGATTCTAAATAGGTGACAAACAGCGCGCTTATCTTTTTCTTGCAGAGCTATACTTTAATATATTTTGGGTTTGTTTGTACTAAGTGGAAATTAAAAGCTGACACGCCCTTATTAAGACTACGCTTTTGCTGTCAGTTGTAACCACTTAAAGCAGTAGTCTGGTAAATAATGTGGCCTGCCAAGGAGTTGGCTGAGGTGGAGTTTTCTGAAGTGCTCCCCAGCACTCTGAAGAACTCCTTAAACTCGTGGTGTCAGTTGCTGACAGCTGAAAAAGAAGAGTTTGCCACCCTCATGTTCTTGCTGTGAGATTGCACTACTAAAGTTTTTAAAAGGTCCAGTTTGGCAAACCTGAGCTTGGAGGCATCGTTTTGGATACTGGTCATTGCAGTGAGCTGGGGAGGGAGAATGTTAGTGTTATGCCTGCAGTCTAATATATTTATATATGAGAGTGTGTGTATAAAAATGTTACATATGTAGATATGTACTATATAAACATTCAGAGGTATTGTCTCCTCTAACCCAGTGTCTATATGACTTTTTTCCATATGTATTAATGATGCATCAATAATGATATTCTACATGTAGAACTAAAATCAATAATTGGTTATTTTGAAAGTGGTGGTTCTCTGAAAATTGTGGTACCGTGTTAGATGTAGTTGTGAAACAGGATCAGAGTGCAGTAAGACATTGAGAAATGTTTGATATGTGCAATCTATCGTAGTGTTTAAGGAATCATCTATTTTTTGTTATGTACACGCTATACATACAGCATTGAGAATGAGCCTCCAACAGAGGACTGCTGTAGCTAGCATGAAGTACAGCAAAGGTTTAAAGCCCCTGCAAACCACAAGCGGGAACAAACCACTGAGACTACGAATGTGTATTAGTCACCTCTGCCACTTCGGACTAGCTGCTTATGGTAAAATTGGGCAAATTCAGCCAAATCTTAGAGAATATTCACAGAATTTTACTAGGAGGCAAATATAAAAAACCTCCCTCCTCTCAAAGTTTCTGAAGAAGAAGACAGCCTCCAAAATACAAATCTGAACCAGTTGCTACAAGATTCTGTAAGCCCTAAAGCAGAGGCCAATTCTTAAGTGATCTCTTAAGACTCAGCCTGGTTCTCTCAAACCCTGTATTTAACTGCAGACTGCCTCATCTGGCAAAGGATATCAGGTTCTGTGCATCCTGTGATAACTCATCCATCACCAGCAGAACGAGATCTAACAAGACAGGGAGAAACCTCACACTGGACTAGTATGTATAAGGAAGGGGAGGAGGAAGTTTTGAACAAGGTTCTTTCTCTGTGAGCCAAGTAAACACGCTGCTGCTTATAATAAATTTTTTTTATGTTCCTGATGTTTTTGAAACTTCTGCCTTGTGTATATTGCATAGGAACCGCTAGAACTGACCATTTTCTGAAGTGTTTAGTCTGATCAAAACATCAGTTCTCCTCCCTGGTGGGGAGCACAATTGTATGAATTGCCCTGAAGGTTGTAAGTAACTTTAAAGTTGCTAGCTGGGGCCTTTGAGGAAGAGCGATGGGTGTGTGAGTGACAGGCAGCGGTGCAGGTGGCCCATGAAACACTCTTTGCAATTTTTTGCCAACCCATTACTAATCCTAAATCATGAAAAAGAGAGGTTGCAATCGCTTATATCTAGAAAATACAAACCGCTGTGAATACGAGCGGAATTGCAAAGACAAGGCAACGGCAGCTGCCTCAACTAGGGAAGGTCTTATAATGGGAGAAGACGTGTTTGCCTGATGGAGACTATCCCGTTTCAGCTGGTAGGTGTGTATCAGCTAAAATATCATGTGTCCGTTCCAAAGTCAGCAAGGTAAAGCACCTTCCTTCTGACATTCCCAAAGTTATTATGACTGATAGGTATTATTGCTCCAAAGTCTGCAGTCAGGTCTCATGGTTGAATTGCGTGACTGTTCCCGTTGGTTAGTAATCGCTCTGATTGTCTAAGCTGTACTCACCTTGGTAGACCCTCAGTGGAAGTAACCTCAGGAGAATGACTCAAATCTGAAATGAGCATTCCAAGGATGAGCCCCGTTTTACCAAACTCTGTTGTTGCCTATGGGAATTGAAAACATCGAATAAACCTGAATCTCTTTAAGGTTTTGTAGTGACACTGTATGCTGGGAGGGGAAGAAAGGGTTCTTTGGTTTCACTAAACAATCCAGTTTTACGCGCTGGCTGCAAATCAGGGTGTGGTATGAAGATGGCTTGATTCTCCAAGCTAGAAAGAACTAGTCTGTACTGAGGTAGTTTCCTTAACTAATTTGAAATTGTAACAGAGAATTAAAACTAACTGTGGCATAGTGCAACTCAAACGTGCCAAGTTCTGTAGGGCGTCTGATTTCCTTTAGCTGGTTCTTATTTGCAAAGCCATAAATATGTCTAGAAATGGTGAATTTTGTTTGTCTCTTCAGAGTCCTTTGGTTAGTTGCATCGCAGACTTGCTGCTTACATGTCTGAAGAATGATATGCTGTTTGGGGTCTGCCCCTTAAAGAAAACGTTTGACAGTTTAGGGTGAGGGTAAATAGGACAGAAATATATCAACACAGAGATAAGGAAAAGCAGATGTCAAGAAGAGCAGCTCTCAAGGCTGAATTTACAAGCTGGTTGTTAGTGGTGCACAGACAACAGTCACTGCTGTGGAAGTGCCCTAGTGGGTCGAGCAGTGTGGGCAGAGAGGGTGCTTTGAGTTGGTCTGGGAGCACGTGGAATAAATCATGCTGTTCCCATGGGTGTCTCCTTGGCACCCGTGACTGTGGGAGTCCCTGTGGTCAGAGGATCGCCAGCACTGTGGCATATAGCTAGTCTGTATTTGTGCTTGTGCCATTGTTTTCCATTACCTTAAACAAATTTTTTCCGTTCTGGGTTGTCCCTTTCACTACAATGAGTTTATAGATAGTCATCCTATCCCTTCCAAGCCTCTTGTGTGAAATTGTGTTGCTTCCTGGAGGATCATCAAATCTTTCTCTATAATAATCTTATTTCATTGGCACTTTCCTGATCTTTGGGATGGAGACCTTAGAAAATTTGAAAGTTGAAGGAACTCCACCAGTGATGCTGTTCGTTACTTTCCTTCTTGCATACACCTGTTTTCTCTCCTCGTAGCCTTGTTCTAAAGCTGTCCTATTATCTAGGCACGTAGCAATTCAAACCACATCTGCTGTTCTCCAGGTATGAATATTGCATTATTATTCTCTCACCTTAAACACGGAGATGGTAGTGGAAAAAACCTTTTCTTCACTGTCCTTAAGTTTGAAAGTTAAACTGAAGAGAAGGGAAGTCACACCTGTTTGAGAGGGCTTTAGAGGTTCTTTCCGTGAACAGAATAATGTGAAGAAGCAAAGGAGAGCGGTAAGTGGTTATTCCCTCTTATCGCCACGTTTGAACCTTTTTTTGACCTGACCGTTTCCTGTTCTTCATGTACACACTGAAGTTACTACATGAAGTGTGCTTTCCTTGTGTCATAACATAGAAGGTATATATGTGGATTTTAGTCTGTTTTGATGCCTTTTTTCTGAAATCAGATGAAGGTGTAGGTGAATCTCATCTTAGGTTCCTGTTGTGATATGCAGTTGCGTATATGATCCTATTGATAGATCCACAAAATTAGGTGGATGTCAGTGATGTTCTTCCATCACCAGTCATCTTCCATTGCATTATCAGTGCTTTTAATTTTGACAGTGAAGGCTGAGCTATGGAATTTTGCTCTAACATAGAACATAGCTGAACCACAGTCCTCAACTCTTGTTTTTGTTTTCCTTCGGAGACGCAGACCCTTCCCTCTGTGAATGGAGATTTCCATTCTAGGCCGAATCTCTGCTTTTACAAGTGGTGCAGTGTTTTACTTCTGCTTTAAGGGGGAGCGGAGCGTGGGTTGAAAGATAAAGTCGTGTTGTAGCATACTGGTTCCAAAAAAGATAAAATGTGAAAAATAACAGACTTGTTCCAGGGCCATGCAATCAAAATAGATTTTTTGCACTGGAGATATAAAAAGAGACTGTGCAAAACATTCCTGAAATAATTTATGCTGAGTTCAAGTTTAAAGCCAGAGATATAATAGTATATTATGTGTTCTTTTGGCATTCTGTTTTTAAATCAACAAAATGATCTCAACTTTTGCACTCTGCTCAGTGCACTGATTTCCTTAATATTGTACAGTCAGAGCTACCAGTCTTTCAAACGGCTCATGTTCAAAATTGGAAGGCTTTGTTGGTTTTTAGTGTCATCTACCCGGTTTCTATGACGGTGATATGCTGCTGTGGCTTATTAGTCTTCACGGGCTTAGCTATCAGCTTCTTCAGTTACGTATGTTCCACTGTGTTCTGGGCTGTCTTGGTGTCACACTCAGAGAGAAGCATTTATATATCTCTTTGCTTGTTGAGTAATGTCTTTCTCCTTACTTACACCGACCACCCGTGTAACCAACTGCTGGTAGCCCAGCTGAGCTGGTAACATTTGCCTGTGCTGGCCAAGGGCTGAGTCCTGCTGCGGGCAAGGCCAGCTTGCCTGTTGCAGTCCTGGTTGCGAGTCCAAAAGGTTTCATGGTGGGGGTGTGTGTGTGTGGCCTGGCTATGCCAGTTGGCCGTAGGGCCAGAAAATGGTCCCCCTCTCTTAGATACAGATATAGCCTAAGGGTAAAGGCTTATGGGACACCTTCCAAGATTGAATATTTTTATGTGAAGGTATTTATTTTCCTTTCTCTTTCTTTACCGTATGATTTTTCTCTTTCTTGCAGATATTTGACCATCTTATTTCAAGAAGTGGAGTTTGGTTGCTGGCTTCCCCCCCCCACCCCCAGCTTATTATTTAGCTCTGCTTGATCAGGAAAATACCCAAGAGAGAAGTGTGACTAGAAGGGCCTTAACAGTGAGCTAGCTTGGACATGCACAAAGCCATCTGCCAAAGGCTTCAGATAACATGTCTAAATTCCCATAGTAATAAAACTTACTGGTCTGCAAAGCTAATGACTTCTCTGAATAGCACACAAACCATTATTTTGAAGTAGAGTTTTTCAGTTAGAAAAAAACTTGTTATTTGAATATGGAGTCTGGTACAAAGCCCGCTGAAACTGTGCGGAGTCTTACAAGTTTCTTAGGGTGAAAGTGTTATAGTCAAGTGGAAGTTGTATTTTCCGCTAAAAGTAGTGTCTCTGTTCTGAGAGGCTGGACCTTAAAAGTGTCTCAGAATTGGGACTTCACCAAAGAGTTGTAAAAGTTGCATGCAAAATTGGAATCTTCATCAATAACTGATACTCTTTGGCTTTGCCGCAGTACCGGTACACAGCTAGGGACAGGGAAGGTGCTAATGTTGGCTCTCCAAGCTAAATTCCCAGTTGATTTCAGAAGCATCACTGGCCTCAGTCTCATATCATGGGATTTACAATGTTTTATTTTCCCAGATTTTACTATGAGCAAATCAATGGTGGGACAAGGGCCATTGTTGCTGCTAAAGACTAGGTAATAGATAAAAAATACATTGCAACACTTGCAAAATGCTACTTGGAAGATAGTCTGAAATATCTCACTCATATCTGTTATGTAATAATGCCGAGTACAGACCTCAAATCTGTAAATACTCTGTAAATGTTATTAAGGAAAAGAGCAACCAGCTTTGACAGGGCGGCTGTAGTTCGTCACTGCAGTGGATCATTCCGGTCGTGCTGTGAGGTTAAAACAGATGTAAATATGAGGGTGGCTTGTGGAAAAAGTGGATCCACATGTGCGATTCCAACCTAATATATCTTGACAGTATTTCTAATGAAAAATGTATAACTACTGCTTAAACCCAGCTCAGCTGCGGGGTTTTTGCCTTTTTGTGCTTAACAGAGATAGTAACACCCCTATCTTGTAGGCTGGTTTGTTAATTTACTGTTTCCACCTAATTAAATTTGTAAAAACACCTTCACATCCAAGTACAGTCATGGGCTCAGGACTTCAATACCACCCTTGTGTTTGCTCGGTCTTGAAAGTAGAGGCAAGGTGAAGTTTGTTACGGAAATTTTAGCGGTAGCCTTGGCTCGTTGTCTGCTGTGAGCCAACACTGCTGTAACGTGTCAGCTTTCATGGTGAAATACGATAATGCGGTTAATTCTGTCTTCACTGTGCAACCTTTCTCTGCGGTCTCGAGTGGTGAGGACAAAGTTTAAGTCCAAGGTACATATCGCAACAGCTTTTATCGTAAGTTCCTGGTCTTTGTCTGGTGCTGTAACTCAGCTTGGTGGTGGTAGCTGAAGCCATGAGACCAGCAGAGTTTGGTCTTCTCTCCTCTGTAAGAAATGCTGGCAGCGGGGGTTAGCGGTGTGTTGCAATCTGCTCTAGGACACGTTGGGGTTGGGGGAGGAGGGAGCCCTACCTATCACGTCTGCCTTGGGAATCTCCCCAAGGTAAACAGGAGGAGAACGGCGTGTATGAGGGAGGACAACCCCAGTGCTGATGAGGAGCAAACCCAGCCAATAAATTCACATCAAGGATGCCATCCATGACATGAATACGTACTTAAATCTGCTATCTGAATGGGCTGTGGTACATTTAAAAAAAACCATCGCCCTTGAATAAATGAAAATGTCTAACTGGAATGCCAAGCAAAGGGTCAAATGGCTACAGAGAGAGGGGGAGGGAGGAATGAAAAATAAAAATGAAGTAATGGCAGAGAAAAAAGACAGGAAGAAGAAACCTTTTCATGCATGGTTGTCAGAGAATATTACTCCGCATACACTGTGAAGTGTATCCCTTAGAATAATTTGCTTCTGTGTATAGCTCTCTTGTTAATTATCATTTGTGACCACAAGACAAATACTAGTTTAATTATTCACTGTGGGTATTTGAATGGAATTCAACTAGCCTTGGATTTAACAGGGAAGTAGTAAGGATACTGTTTTTGCTTATGCAAATTTGGCTGAAGAAGTGACCATAACTGTCATGAGAAATAAGTCTGTCCGTATTTTTTAGTTCATTTGATATAAAAGGTCCCTCAGTTAAACACAGTTATTGTTCCAAGTTAATATACTGGAGAATTGGATTTTTCTGTGCCTTCCCTCCACTTCCTCCCCCCAGAAAAGAAAAAGGAGCAGTTACATCAGAGTAGAAATGGCAGCATGTGATTTACCTTTTCATATGCACAATGGGACAGAAAAAACCAACAAATACCTAAACCTTAGGTATATAAACATCTTACTGGTTGAAAGTTCATTATTTTTTAAGTGATTACATAATTACCAAAAGAGAAACCAGTCTCGGGAAACAGTCTTATTTTATTTTCTTCTGTGTTCAATCACTGCTTCTTTTTGTGAAAATATTACCTTGAAAAATGCTGCCCACTCGAATTAATTGACAGCCGCGTTGTGTCGTCCGGCATATCGCGGTTACCCGCGGAAACATCTGAGCAACACTCTTGAATCAAAACACACAGTGAATCAGAGTCTCGTGCATCTCTCATCTGGAGGTACTGGACGAACCCAGCTCTGTGCAGCTTTCAGGGTTTGGGGTTGGCAGGGGGGTTGTTGAGCCCTTCGCGGTGTAAATGTAAGAAGCCTGTTTCTGATTGTTAAAGATTCATAACTTAGCAATGAGGAAACAAACACGCTTGGAGCACACAAAACAAAAAAGCAGCCAAAGCCCTCGGGATGGCTGTGAATAGTTCCCTTTGAGATAAGACACCACTGCAGATGTCAGAACTTGAAGTATTTTCTCTGGATTTTGTTTATTCTAAGTGCATGTTCTTCTGAACCATAATTTTTAATCTGTTTTTTTGAAACCAGAAAGACTTCTTTTAAAAACAAAATGTTTACTGAGTAGTTAAATAAAACATATCTCTGTGTTTATTTTTCCCCTTTTGTGCTTTCATACACTTTTAGAAAAAATCCTAAACTTAACTGTAATATTCACTCAAAACTTCTAAATTATTCATTCATGTCAGTGCTTTAGACAATAATAAAAAACTTCTAGAACATTAACTAATAATAGATGTAGCTTCTGGCTGTCACCCGAAGGAGCTGAACGCTGTGAGTAGGGGCTGTTGCGTTTTAGGGATGACATTTAGGGACTGGCAAAATAAGTCAAAATATTGGCCATGCTAATTCAAACTCTGGTGCCGTCCTTGCTTCAGTAACTTGGAATTTCATGTTATTTATATAGCCAAGTAAATATCCTTTATTTTTTAATCTGTCATTTGACTTTGTACCAGTCTGAATTTTCAGACACCCCCTCCCTCCATGCCCCCCACCCCCCTGGTTTTTTTAGTCAGTTTAGGGAGAAAACTGTCAGTTTAGACAGAAACTCTCAGTTAAATCTTAAATATGGCATAAGTCGTGGGTTAGGTTACCAGTAGTACGGAATACATTGTGTTTCAAACTAGTATTTCCCTCTACTATGGATGTTGTCTCTGGAGCAGAAGCGAAAGCTCGAGTTGGTGAGGATCTCAGGCCAGGCTGTCTTTCAAACGTTGACCTGTTCGAGGCTCCTTGTCTGCCATGTCACCTGCCTGACCTTACAGGGCTGTTTGTACACTCCAGTGTGTCCAGGACTGCGCGATTCTTGCCCGGCACGCTCTGTACAAACCTGTGGCGGTTGTGTTGCACTCGGATTTTTCTGCTTTGGCCATGGTCACAGCTTCTCTGGGTGTTCTCGCCTTTGCATGCCTTTGGTTAAGCGTGGCCTTCCTCCGTGGAAAGAGCTTTATGACCCCTGTTGTGCAACAATGCATGAAACTGCAAACACCTGGAAAGATTTTCCATGGTGCAAGCATTAGTGCATCAGTGGCCAAACATCTGGAACTCATCAGGAGATTCCCAATGGTGCCTTCAAGTGCTGATTGAGATTTCTCTCTTTTATAAGATGCACATCTCTCTTGACATTGATTCAGAAAACTGAGAGGAAACAGGGGAAGGGAAAGGCTCTGACTGGCAAATGAAATTATCTACCACCCAGGACATTTTCTGTTAAAATGTAAAATATCAGTGTACATGCACGTGATTTTCTGAAATTAAATGTTCAGTTAAAACTTGATTTGTTCTTGTTACCAAATAACAGGATTTGGGGTATCAGGATGTCTGCAAATACTTTGGTTTTGAAATGTGCCATTTGACCTACAGTGAAACGCTTTTCAAAGAAGTGGTAAAACTGATCCAGATCTCAACATACTAAGAAGGGAAATTCCCTGGCTTAAGCTGGTTCTCATCATGTACGTTCTTGCCTTACATTCTACGGCTTTTGTTTTTTTCTTTTTCTGTGTAACGATACAGATAAACTAGAGGTGAAAAGTAGAGATGAAGCAGCTCCAGCTCTGTTTGCCATTTCCCACTTCGCAGATCTCCTCCTTCCGGAGGTTTCACACACGAGTCCTTCTTGTGACCTGTTGCTAATAGCTGCTCTGTCGCTGCTCGGCACCATACCCTTCCGGGGACAGCGGGCACATTGTGGCTTTGCTGCATCTTAAAGATGGTACAAATTAATCTCTGCCTGAAGTCAAGTCATTTTTGAATGGCCACAGGGCTGTAATTTCCATTTCTGTGACGTGGCTTTCTAGAGGTGATCAACACTTCCAGGCTTTACTGAGAACAAATAGGAACTATAGTTATGTAAACCCAACCTTGTGTGAAAACAAACACACATCTGCCTTTTCTTCTAACTTTAAAAAAAAATATTATTATCCCGGATGTACTGTTAGTGGTGGTTTGTTGGGAGCGTGAAAGTGGAAGGTTTGAAGGAAGGCTTGTGAATCTGCAAAGTTCATTGAAAAGGTAAAGACATGGAAAATGCTTCCCCCTCCCCAGTAATCTTTCTGATTTAAGCGTATGTGCAGCTGTTCAAAACAAAGGGAAAAACCAGGCCGTAACCCGAGCTCTGTAGTGGCTTTGTGAGGAGCAAAGCCCCCAGGTCTCATTGCTGGTGTCTTCACTGAGAAATATTGAGGGCCAGTAGAAACTGAGCTGTAGAACAAAGCAGAGGAGACAGGGTGTGCGCTTTGAGACGTTTCACTTCAGACTAGCTCTCATGTGGTGCCACAGGCTGCATCTCCATGTGGCTGAAGTGCCTCATTGGTTTACTTGCAGCTGAAACGGATCTGCTTCACGTGCTCCAAACCAACAGTCAGTGTGCAGGGACAGTTGGGAGGTTTGCTTGGGAGTGTCCTGGTGATTTAAACTAAACCAGTATCTGGACTCGGCTATTGCTGACTTCAGTGAGAACTGGCTTAGGTCAAAGATGACTGGTTTTGAAGATTTTATTGGTGGTAAATAAGTGTGATCCAAAAATCAGAGTTTTTGGAAAATGCTGAGCTAGGTAACATATTAATTGTACTTTTCCTATGGAATTTGGGGTTCCATTTTCAAAAGCATCCTCATTTTCATTTTAATGCAGAAGTTTTGTGATGATCCTAATTTTAAACAGATTAGAGTAAGAGAAGCATTTCCCAGGATCTTAGGATGTATAATGTTCCAAACTGCTGACCTCCAGAAGTTTGGCATATACAAAAACGTAACTAGAATATGTTTGACAAAAAAGATACACAAGGATGCAGTAGCGACTTGGGAATATGGATGAGAGAACTGCTAAGTCTTATTGCATGGTACTGACTTACAACAGAGAAAGTGTCCGGTGTAATTCTGGGTGGAAAACAAAGCCTAATCCTTAGTGAGAAGACATATATTTGTGCGTGTGTGTGTGTGTATAGATATAAAAGAAAGAACACCTCTGTCTTTTCTGAGGGAAAAGAAAGTGGCTAGAGTTAACAGGAAAAATTTTGGTAGATTTCGGATGTTCCATATGATTCAAGTCTTGCCAGAGACTGAAGTCACTGGGATGTGCTGAGCATGTAACTGGCCCAGGATCTAAGAGACTTTCCAAACTCACATGAGAACTCTGTGGCAAATGTGGAAGCTCGGTCCAGATCTTCTGACTCCTAGTTCAGTCTCCAGACTGCGGGAACCTCAACCCTCCCTCTGCTCTTCATCTTCCTGTACTAAGCTTTCTTGTGCGTTAAGCAGGAGTAACAACAGATTTGTAGGTCAAAGTGATGAGCCACGGGTATGTTTAGGTATGGCATCCCACGAACTCTGCTTCTACCATCAGTGGAGTAGTTTGTAGCCATAACTCGTACAGATAAAAGTGATAATACTGGGTTCTTTTTGTCTATCGTGCACTCTTACTGGTCACCTCCCAGTTGTGTGAATCCTGTCCATACAAATACTGTGTTAGGCCTCGGGGAGAAAATCTTTAGTGCACTGAGCTACACCAACTGCACCACAATTTAATGGTAAAAGAACCATTGAAATATTTTGCTGGAAAGCCAGAGTACATTTTTCAAGTACGTGTTTATAAACGCCTGGTTCTGAGCACAATGGCTGCATTATAAACGAGAGCTTGGGAATAGGCAGTGCTCCAAGCGGAGTCAGGAGGGAAAAAGGAGTAACAGCTGACTTCTGTTTATCACAGCAGCTTGAGCAGGATGTGCTTTCACATATCTAAATATTTATGTAAACAGATGCACATTAAACCACTTTAGAAATAAATAAGGCTTGCTGAAAATAGAACTCCACAATGACATCAGGAGCTGTTTATCTTCAAGAACTGTGGGAATGGGCTTAAATATGCAAATATTTCGTTGAAAAAAGGCAATAAAACTAGCTTCAGATGTAATTTCTTAAGTTTATGTGACACAGGCCATCTGACCGTGTGGAGTGTACAGATTTACTGGTAGTATTTCCCTGAAACCGGCCAACTTTACCTTCTTTCCCAGCCTCACACAGTGGTCGACCATCAGTACTTGTTGCTAGTTTAGCCGTTAAGCGAGAGTGCTGCTCTTGGCTCTTCTGCATCCTAAGGCAAAAAAAGCCCTGCTGGAGCGTGGCGATCTGCTAGACCAAGGGCAAAGTCTCTCCGTTGCTGTGCTTCTCCCCTACAGTGTAAACAGTCCAGCTCTGTGCAGCTCTTCTGTTCTGTCGCGTAATAGAATACCTTCGCTTCGTCCTGGCGCCCAATAAACGTGGAGGCGCTGGTGCCACAACCGAGTCAAGCATTTGTCTTCTGCGATTACGAAATCCTTGTAGCTGCTCGCGCCCCCAGAGCCTCATTTTGTGAGTGTGACAGACCTGACAATAGCTCTTTTGGCCAGAACACTCGTGCGATAAGACTGACTGAAAAACAAAAAAACCCCTGCCTCAATTTATACCTAGTGACTTTGTCTACAGTTAAAGATCTGGTTTGGCACCCCAGTACAGATGAATAAAGTGAACATTCATTGATTTTGGCCAGTTAGACTTCATAGATCAAAAAAGTCAAACCCACTCTTACTTCTGATACCAACCCAAAGCGTTGTCCACATTTTATTTTTTTTTTAAACCTGAAACAATACCCTTGACTGGGGGTAGAATTTGCCTACTGGATTTTTCCTGTATATTTGAAACCTTTAAAAATGTTTCTTTTACTACCTTATCTGTGTTGAAGGATGTTAAGAAGAAACATCTTGAAAAATAAAAAATAAAAATGTGTCCCATATGAGGAAAAACCTGATAGTCAAATCTTGTTTATTCTCAGTCTCCTCCTTGCTCCTTCAAATTTTAAAACTTGGTTGACATAAAATTTATGTTTATACTCCCATGTGACAATGGCTAAAAGAAGATCTGGAAGGTATATATCAGCGATTCTGCTATTTAATTAAAATATCAGTTCAGGCTTTCCTTTAGGTGTGGTATGTGTGAGTGGCAGAGAAATGTCTCAACCTTTTCCACCTACTGTGTTCTGAAGAGCAAACCACAAACCTGCTTACTCAGAGTTCTTTGTCGTACCTCCAAGAGGTCTTGAGTTTGGAAGGAATTGTTTTCTTCTGTTCTGGTGAAATCTGAAGAGGAGGAAAAGTGAAAAGTTAAAATCCTGATTACAGTTTTTGCGTAGTCACTTAAACCGCTGCAGATATTTGCATTTGTCGTGCTTAGAGGAAACCGTGCAAGACATTGGGGACAGATACTCGGTAAGTGTTTTCCAGCGTAGTTTTGTCTTCTCCTGTTGATGAGCCAGGTTATAATGTGGTTGGAATACGCACATTCCGCCTCTGCTGGCGGCTGTATAGTTCTAAGAGAGTTAATACCCCTTGGAGAATAGAGATGTATTCCTGGCATTGCTTGGGTTTTCTCTGCTTCTTAATCAGCGTCATCAACTGAATGAGTTTTCTCTGAGCGCCTTTTTCACAAAAAAACCCCAAACCGAAACAAAAGCTCTTTCATGGATTCTCCTGTGAGAAGGTGTTGAAGAACTGTCTATGAAATTCAGAACAGTGAAGTAAAACTTAAGAGATTCCCCCAAAATTGCGTGGGGAAGTGCCATTTCTGACCCCGCTGTTATGAATTCCACATAGTACAGTTAAATTAGCTTCAGGAATTTCAGGGTTTATGAGCATTTTGTAGGATAAACACAAGTGACGCATTTCTCAACAATTCAGAAAACCAATCTTTTGTGCCTACTCAATTTTTCATCTTTAAGTATCTGCTTAAAATATCCTACAGTGCACGAACATGCAGTCTGATGTGTGCAGCTACTTCGTGCTTCATGGGAGTTTGGTTTTTTTATTACTGTAGAGGTTCATTATGGGTAGTATGTGAGCAGATGGTGTGTGTTAGACTTTGTGTTCGTTACTGATCATCTTGAGCCTTTTAGAGACGCACGTGCTGTACCCTGAGTTTTTCTTAGGAACTCAAATTCCAAAGGATACCCTGTTGTTACCAGCTGATATGCTGTCACAGAGCTATATTCTGGTTTTTCCAAGATGCCCACTGTTCAGTAGTAGTGTTCTTGGCTTTGTTATTGCTGCTGTTCTTTGCATGATGGTGACTATCCTGCAAGTTGTATGTTCTCTAATCACATGTTGAGAGAGAAATAAATTATCAGAGTCATAGAAGCGTTGGTTGCCTGGGACCTTTCAAGTCTAGCTTCCTTCTCAAAGCATGAACATCAGACCAGTCATGGCCTTGGTTAGCTTTAGTCTTGAAGGCCACCTGCTGTAGGCCCCTGACCTTGTTAGGAGTCTATTACTGGACCCTCTCCAAAATCCCCATATTCTTCTTGAGCAGGGATCCAAAGCTGGATGAAGTTCTCCAGCTGCAGCCTCACCAGGGTTGCACAGATGAAGGAAGTGTCTTCCCCTGCTCGACTGCCCCCGTGCAGCCCCGATAGATGGTTTGCCTGAGTTGGGATGGAAGCACGCTGTTGCCTCATAACTGCTTGGCATCTGCTCTAACTGCCGAGCTGTTTTCAGCAGGTGCTGATACAGCCTGTGCTTCTGCCCCAGGAGAAAAACTTTCCAGCTCTTGTTGAACTTCGTAAGTTTTCTGCTGGGCCAGTCCTAAATTTTTGCCAGGTCCCTCTGATTTGAAGTTAAAGTGTCTCAAATCCTGACAGATTCTGGGTTTGACCTCCACTGAATACTTGTGGCTTGAGAGAGTAGAGCAGTCACCGCGTCAGGATGTTTCTGCTCTACCTAAAGAGAAGGTGAGAAATATCAGAGAGAGTCTTTTGTGTTACTGTCTAAATGTCATTTTATTCACTCATTAAACCCTCTTTAAAGATATTGCAGTTGATAACAAAGGCATTTTGAAGATAGATTTCCCCACGGATATAGTAATTTCCCAGGAGACAATGGTTAAACTTGATGCGTGCGGCCGTGGTGGCCCTGAGAAGGAAGCGTGCTGCCTTTCCCGGTGAAGGAGGTTTCTGTTGCAAGCAGCTTGTAGGTATTTGGTGAAGTTGGGTCCATTACATTCAGGAGTGGTGATGCTTCACAGAGATTTAAATTCTTAACAGTTGCCTCTTGGTTTGCATCCTTCCTATCAGGGTGGCCAAATCTTTCTGACATCCATCATGGTAGTCTTTGTGTGGCAGGAGTCTGAACTCCCAAATATTCAGAAACTGTCCATGTGCTGAGAATGGCATTATATGGACACCACCCAAAATTTCTTAATGTCCCCTTTAAAATTCTTAGGAGTTCTGGTGTGACAGCGTGCACACCAAATGACACTCTGGGCGTTGGGCTGCTTTGTGCTTGGCAGAGTCAGTGGATGGCATTGACTGTGCAGGTCTAAGATGGCCGTTAGGCTGTTTCTGTAATTCAGGAAAACAACACCTAAAATGTGTTCTGTGATTGCATCACCTTCCTCCTCTCCCACTGTGCCGACTTGATCTTTGTTTATCTTCTGCTCAGTGGCTTTCAGAGCAGTTTGTGTCTGCTGATGAATCTGGCAGATGCGTGGCTTTATCACGTGGGGTTCTCACCTGCCAAAAGGCGTCAAACACAGGCGAATAATCTGCGAGTGGCTGCTGGAAGGCTTGTGATTTTGGGTAAAGAAACATCTGAGGGAGATTTGTAGACATTTTCTGAGGTGATATTTGTTTTGTTGTGCCATTTTAACAGTGTCCCTTTTGATTGGTCTGCCTGATAGTTCTAAGATGTCCCTAGCAACAAGACTGTTGATCTGTTGTTGTAATTCCTTCATGGGAATTTCACCACAGATCTGGTTTCCAAGTCGTGCTACGGGAAGGATGGACTTTAGTAACATTCCCGTAATGAGAACATCCCTGTCCTTTTGTGTTCGTTTTCCTTAGGGAAAGCTGTAGAGCGATACCTTTCCATAAAATGTATTCCTTCTGTGCTACCCTTGGTGAAGCTGTTTGCTTCTGGAGAGACAGGAGAAGTGGTTGTCTCCTGTTTTCCTCATGCTGCTCCCCTTCGTCATGTAAAGATCTGTGCTATCTTCAGGAGTCGCTGAGGAATCCAGATGTGGACAGTGAAGGGAGGAGGTGGTCCTTTTTGTGGCGAAGGAAACCAGTCTTCATGTAGATTGCTAAAGTGTGTTACATGCGATATGTCCGGTTATTTTCTGCTGTCAAAACGCTTAGGAAGGAGGAAAAGCAGCAGCAATATTGTGTTGGGCTGCGTGTAGTATTTATGGAAATACCTGCTGATGTTCCAAGGCTGCAGACATCATCTGTGGAATGATGTGGAACATCATCCACCCTGTCAGCCAGACCATTTCAGCAGAGTGTGTTTACGGTCTTGGAATGCTTAAGGTAGGAAATGATAATACCAGAGTGAATTCATGCATTCTGGAGATTTTTTTTGTTTTAAGTAGATGTAGAAAGTACTGTACAATTCCTGTTGAACGTCCAGCCTGGCGTACCTTAAATGAACCTCTGAACCTGCGGCTGTGGCGTCGTGTGGAAACCTTTGCATTTCAAGTTAATGCACTTACAGTAATTTAAAGGCCACTTCAAAATTCAGAAAAGGTTTCTGAGAAACAATTGGGGGGAAATAATTCCTTAGCAGTTTTTCACTGCTTTCGTTCACACTTCTGGGTGCTGTTCATATGCTTTGGTTAAGTCCTGTTGACTTGTGGATTTTACTTTTTTCTGCTTTCTACCCAAATTTCTGGGGTTATATAACTCTTGAGTGTGGCGCTTTAGCCTGTTTGTGTACACCCAAAGGTGCCAGTATCATTGTGGGATACCAGAGTGTTTCATCACAAGAGAAAAACCTGGTAAATAATTTTTTAAGATGAGAGGAGATTTATTGCTCTGTTCATTTTTATGGTTTCTTAGTCTGGCTTGAGTCCCTGGGAAGGAAGCCCCGGATTCCTTGGTGCAGAGCCTTTGAGCAGCCTGCGCGTTCCTCTGCTGAATCACAGCACCTGCTCCAGCCTAAACAAACCGTTTCTCTTGAGCCCCTGGAGATTCTAGACTTAGGAATAGCAATTTTCTAGTCCAACCAATATAATTATGATAAGAGCATAAATATTTTAAAAGGGATGAATATTCATCTGCTCGTTGGTCTGAAGATACTTAAATTACACCTGATGTTTGTGATTCATTGTGTGAAGATTTACAAATGATGTTTTTGTGGTATGAGAAGTATTTTGAGTGGTGAGTTGCTTTGTGTGTTACTGTCTTATTATTTCCATACGCACAAACTGTGGGAGTGTTTTATTATCCATTTAACTTCCATAAATCATTACAAATTACTGAAAATTTTTGCTTGGGTCAGATTACATTTTCCATAGTTCTATTAAAACACTTTGGAGATATTTTTCTCCTTTTTTCCATTCC
>NW_010391078.1:0-2152 GCF_000710305.1 Buceros rhinoceros silvestris | reverse complement strand
TGCTGCCCTATGCGTGTTGTATGTAAGGCTTTCATCACTATTACTTGACAATTAATAAAAGTAAACAGAGCAGGAGAAGAGAGGAGGAGGCGGTACTAATTCTTTCTTTCAAGCTGACTCACATTTCCTATGTGAATTTGGGCAAATCACTTAACTGCTCCCTGTCTTTTTCCACATCCCTACAGCAGGGGTAAATTTCCCATGGGCTTTATAAAAATTAATTAATATTGGGAAGTACCTAGAAATTCTGGAATAGAAGAGCCTGTAGATTCTAACAGCTTATAAATTACATCATGACGGCATCAATTAACTTAGGACTTGGTCTCAGGAATGTGCAGACGATTTGTGTCAATAGCTGTGGGTGGTGTTAATTTATCTTTTGCAGGACTACAGGATTATGACAAGCCCTCTGCGTTGTTCTTTCTGGTTATATACTGTCAGTAGTAAACCTGAGAAATGTTCGCCCAAGTAGATTTACACTTCTGCTAGAAGGCTCAGCTATCGACAACCAAATTGGAGCAGGACAAAAAATCTGGACTTAAAATGTGTTTTCTTAAAAAAAGAATATTATCGAGGTAAATACTCTTAAAACTGCTTCCGCTGTGGTCACTGTGGCTCTATTTTTTGTTCATAACTTCTCTCGCCTGCTCTGGCACGGTGTTTCACCTTACCCTTTTGGGCCCTAGGAATAAAAAGTGTAGGAGTGTTTGCAAAGCCATCTGGAGAGCTGCACCGTTGGCCTTTTTCTGTGTATTTTCGTGGTAATTGTGCTGGTTTTCCTGGTTGACCTTGTGATTGAGAGAAGTCCAGCCACATCGGTGCAGATTATTATTTTAGATCTTACAAGGAATAGCAATTAGAGCAACAAAATGCGCTTCACGTGTCTTTGGGATGGGGCTGGGAGGGGTAGCTAACTCCGCACTGAGCAGGAAGCTTCAGAAGGGACTCGGGAGGTTTTTGTCATGGAGGGTGTGACAAGGCAGCTGTCCGATGGTGTCTTTGGTGTCCTTCTACATCAGTCAGCTGAAGCTGATCAGCTCTGACCCAGCCTCTGCTGAACAAACGGGTTTTTCAGGTTCTGGAGACTTCTCTGGGCTGTAACTCAGAGCTGCAGCCTAACACATTGTCATTCTGGGCATTCTCATAGAATTACTCAAGAGCAAGAGCTGTCACCTGAGGCCCTGTGTACATCAGGCAAGATATAGTTCTCCATGGACAGGAATAAAAAGAAAGCCCACTAATAAATAGCTGTGTAATTGCTTACAGGGTAGACCTCTGGAAAAGCCGTTTTCTCCACCCGCTTTTCTTCCTCATCCCCTTTGCCAAATCCTAACCTAAAGCACTTGGCAGACGTAGCTAGCCATCTCTTGCCCGTATAAAGTACCCTCCGTGTGAGGCACACATACAGAGAAAGTTTGGGTGAGGGTTGGCTTGGCAAAGAGATTTTTTGGACGGATAAAAATTCCCAAGGCCTCTGTTTATTTATATAGTTCTTGGAATAACCCTGTTTTCAAAAGGCTGCGGGCCAGCTGCTGAGACAGCGTTCCAGCTAATGTATTCCCAACGCGATCACCACGCTTTGCTTTTCCCATCATGATATCCCCAAGGCTGGTTTTGGTTAAATCTCATGATGGAATATAGAAAAGTTCACGTTAAGTCAGAGCTCATAACGCCACAATATTTTTCTTTTCTTTTTATTTTTCGTGTCTTTTCACCAGCTCTCTTTAAATGAAAAGGTGCCTATTTCAGCTGCTTTAGCCCAGAGTATTTCTCTTTCTGTGGGGAGAATAAGGCATCAGTAATTCAGTCTATGGCTGCGTATATAATATCAAGAATAAGTAGACCACTCTGGTGGATCTCAAAGTGTACGTGAAGAGGTTCCTTTTAGTAAGTAGATTAAATGAGACTAAGATAAAAGCAGGGCCAGTGCTAAGGATCTCCGTGGTAAAAAATGCCCTTTTAGCGATTCTTTGTTCTTAGTAACCAAACCACTAGGGCAACGAGCCAGGACAAAAAAATACCCTTTTTCTGTTTGTTTTTATTTGACTTATTTTTTTAGTCAGGAAATTAAAGAGCAGGACTTGCATTTCTCATGGTCATAGTGCACAGAGAGCCCAAGGGACTTAGAAATGTTGGCAAGAATTTTTTTTTT
>NW_010391077.1:828-2100 GCF_000710305.1 Buceros rhinoceros silvestris | reverse complement strand
GTAATGGGGTCGGATTGCTCGTAACAAATGGAATACGCTGACTTGAGCTTAATGAGGAGCTGGGAAAGGACCCAGGTTCTTCTGACCCCGCTTCATCGCTTCTCATTGATTTTTATTTTTCTGCTTTAATTCAGGCAAAACACTTTTATTCACGTAGCCCTGGGCTTGCCTGGAGAATCGGCCACAGCTTGCAAAGGCAGGGGAAGGCGTTCAAGCAGCTCCGGGGGGAGCTGGGGGTAATGGTGGGGTTTGGAGGTAGGGATGAAGTTCCACCGCCTGTCCCCACCCTGATGTCGCTCCCTGGAGCCGGTAAAAAAAATCCAAGCTCAAGCTCACCCCATCTCAAATGGTGCTTAGCTTATTGGGAAACCTCTTGCTTTCCCTTCTTTTTATTGTTGGACGGTTTAAGCGCTGCGCTCGGCGGGTTGATTAAAAGCGTTTGCAGAAGTTGGTTGATTTGCTGGTCTCACCAGGAAACAGGCTCTTGGAGGTCAAACTGCTCTACTTTGGATTTTTCCTTGGGACCGAGGAGTCTTGGTAATACTCATCTCCCGCCGGATGAGAGCAGAGAAAATGCGGTTTGGGGAATAAACGGGAGCGCAGGAGCACTCGCTTGCCAGCAGAAAGGAAAGATGCCGCTCGCTGAGGCTGTTATTTTCCATTATAATTTAAAAATCGAAGCCTCATTAGGGGATTTTACGTTTTCTTCGGTGGCGAGGGCTCCACTGCGCCACGTAAAGCTACGCCAGGGCTCGCAGATCCCCTCCAAGAGAAAAGAAATGTCATTTTCCACCTAATTTTAGTAGAAGGGGGTTTCCATGGGTCACATAAGTCTCAACCTGTTTAACTTGTTCTGAGTTAAAGCCCAGGACACCGCGGATGGCATTTCACCTCTGCTCTAGACAACTGTTTTCCTGTAAAAAGAAGAAAAAATAAATTAAAAAAAAGGAGTATATAATTTTTTAGCCTTTTGCTGCAGACAGAAACAGGCCAGGAGCTGAAACGGGCAGGACATTAAATACACGCACTCCCTCCTCATCCTCAGTTATGCAACGCAGGAGGAGCGGCAGGGAAGCCCCAGCAAGCCCCTAATCCGGGGACACGTGAGGGCACAGACAACGTGCCGGGAGAGGAACCATCGAGGGAGGGGAAGAGCAACCGAGCCCCAGCTTCCAGGCACCACCTTCCAGGAGGGGGGTTCTCCAGGGCCGCATGCAGAGCTGGCACGGGAAAAACCACTCGGTTTACGGCTGGGGGTGGGATGCCAGGGAG
>NW_010391077.1:0-654 GCF_000710305.1 Buceros rhinoceros silvestris | reverse complement strand
GGAGGGGCTGGCGTCCCGCCGCCCCGAGCGGCTCTCTGCCCCGGTGATGCTCTCTGGGGACCTTATCTACGGGCAACAGGCTCCTGCTGCGGGGAGGCTCCGGGGAGGGAGCGCTGCGTTTGGGGTTTGGGGGCAGGAAGCAGCAAATAGGGCAAAACTTCTTCTCGTGTTTCAAAAAGGTGGTTCCCTGAGGAAAGAGATTCGCCAAGGTAATGGAATAGGAATTTCTCTTCCGCAGGGCGCGGACGGAAGCATCAGCTCTTTCAGGCTGCTCACCAGCCTTTGCTCTTACACAACTGCCTTAAAAGGCTGGAACTGCTCACCCAGCTGCTACAACCTGATTAAGGGTGTAACAACCCCTGCTCGTGCGCTACCTGCTCTTCCCGGCGTAAGCTCCTCACCGGGACCCTCCCCGATGCCTTCCCAGTGGCGCACCCCGGCTCTAGAAGCCCACCCGTGTGGGGCACGGCTCCAAAACCGGGTCCAAGACCCCTCCCGGGGTTGGCAGTGTCATCCAGCTGCGCCACAAGGTAAAATAACAGCTTTTATGGGAAAAAAATGGCTTTTTTGGTGATGGTTTTTCATTTTGGAGTGCACACTGATAATAAAAGGGATCTGAAGTGGGGGGAAAAAAACCAAGTTTGAGGATTTAAC
>NW_010391076.1:0-15054 GCF_000710305.1 Buceros rhinoceros silvestris | reverse complement strand
ATGACACTCAAGATGATCTGCTCCATGAGTTCCCCTGGCACCGCGGTTAGACTGACACGTCTGTAGTTCCCTGGGTTCTCCTTCTGGTCTTTCTTGTAGATCAGTGTCACGTTTGCCAACCTCCAGTCAGCTGGTACCTCCCCTGTTAGCCAGGATTGTTGGTATATGATGGAAAGTGGCTTGGTGGTCACTTCTGCCAGCTCCCTCAGAACTCTCAGGTGGATTTCATCCGGCCCCATAAACTTCTGCACATTTAAGCTGTTCATTTGCTGTTTCCTCTTGGAAGGAAGCTTGATAATGCTCTCCATCTCCACCATCTGGTTCTAGAGGCCAAGCACCAGTGAGTTGGTCTGACCATTAAAGACTGAGGCAAAGAAGGCATTGGGTACCTCAGCCTTTTCCTCATCCTCAGTCACTATTTCTCCCATTGCATTGAACAAGGGGTGAAGAGTCTCCTTAACCCTCCTTTTGGTGTTAAGGTATTTATAGAAATTTTTTATTGTCTTTTTTATTAGTAGCCAGATTAAGCTCTAGCTGGGCTTTTGCCTTTCTAATCTTCTCCCTGCATAGTCTCACAGAATCTTTGTAGTTTTCATGAGTGACTGGCCCTTCTTCCATAGGTCATAGACTTTGTTTTTCTTCTTGAGCTTCTATCCAGAGCTGGCCATTTAACCAGACCGGTCTTCTGCCCTTCCAGCTTGCCTTGCAGTTCACTGGGACAGTCTGCTTTGAGGATTTCCCTCTTGAGAATTGTCCAGGCTTCCTGGACACCTTTGCCCTTCAGGACTGCCTCCCAAGGGACCCTGCCAACCACTCTCCTAAAAAGGTTGAAGTCTAACCTCCAGAAGTCCAAGGCAGTAGTTCTGCTGACCCCCTTCTCTACTGCTTCTAGAACTGAAAATTCTATTATTTCATGGTCACTATGTCCAAGACAGCCTCCAACCTTCACATCATCCACAAGTCCTTCTCTGTTGGTAAAGAGCAGATGCAGCAGGGAGTCTTCCCTGGTTGGTTCCCTCACCAGCTGTGTGAGGAAGTTGTCTTTCACACACTCTAGGAACCTCCTAGACGGTTTTCTCACTGCTATATTGAATTTCCAGCAGATATCCAGTAGATTGAAGTCACCCACAAGTGGCTGTGATTGTAAGACTTCTCCTAATTGTTTGTAGAATATTTTGTCTATGTTGTCTTCTATAGCAGACTCCCACTGTGATGTCAGCCTTATTGGCCTTCCCCCTAATTTTGATCCATATCCATAAGCATTCTACCCTTTCATCACTGTTGTTGATCTCCAGACCATCAAAACCCTCCCTGACATACAGTGCCACTTCCCCTCCTCTCCTGCCTGGCCTATCTTTCCTGGAGAGCTTGTAGCTATCCATATATAGTATATAGTGAATTGTGTTGAGTAAATTCCAAAATCAGCAAATTTTTAGCCCAAGTATACATAAATACAGGTTTCTTTATGCCTTTATAGTATTGGGGGCATTTTTAACTTCCAGTAAGTGGATAATATTGGTCAGCATTAGTATGGGTAGCCATTTGCTCATATGTTTTGATTGTCCTTTAGTTATAATCCTTTTACACCTTTTCCTAAGTGCTTTTTTTTGTACACAACCCTGTTTGTTCAAAGCTTTGTATAAGAAATAAGAATATAATTTAAATAATAACTCAAAGGAAATCAAGTTCATAACTTTTCAAAAATTAAACTGCACAAGGCTGAAATTCAGCAACGCCCTTTAGAAGGCTTATGAGTCACTGAAAGTTCTCTGTCATTTTTCTACTTTGGTTCAGACTCTGAATTTTATATGATACTGATCCAGAGGAGTTTCACAGCAGGCAGACACTTTTCTCTGTCTTCTTAGTCAATCAGAAATGTACAGTTGTGATTCGCAATCCACAGCACACAGGTGTCCAAACTATGCTGAATCAACATATCAATTCCAAGCACACTGAGAGAGACAGACTCCAAAAACTACATAGCACTATGTGATGTGTTAAACTCTGGTGAGTGACTATTATAAGTAGTATGAAAAATTTGAAACTGAAAAGTCATCCACTAAGTTTCTCCTAACAGGAACATTGGTACTGAGAAATAAGAAGCCGTTTCATTGCCTGGGCTTTGGTCCTTCTTTCTAGTTCAGGTAGAATATAAATGAGCTAGAGAGGATCTTGGTTTGTTTTCCTAGGGAATTTCATAGGCATGCAAATTACCACCGTAGCAAGATGATCCACTTGTACAAATGCTACCTCCAGTTTGTTTTTCTGCCTACATATCTCAGGATTTTTTTCATTTTTATAATTATTTTTGGAACCTCAAGGTTCCTCTGGGGAGAATTTACCACTCCTTTCCTCACAAGCGAACCTTTTTGAGAGTTCAGCTCCAGTGTTAACAGGCTATCTAAAACGATGAGATTGTTTATCTTTTTAAAGCATAATGTCTACATTGCTCATTTTTGCTGAGAAATATGTGTTACCACCTTGTAGCCAAACAATTTAATTTGGTTTCTTACTGATCTTTACAGCATATGCAGTGTCTAAGCAAAGTCATTCATTTTTCAGAATTTTTCGACTGTCCTACATCTGTATGTTGACATAGGATGTGACATATGACATGTACTCATCAGCAAATGTCTGCTTAAATTCACAATGTGGGTTAGAATTGCACACAGAGTTTATAAAAAGCAAGCTTTCATGTGCTATGCACAGAATTTTTCCAAACTATTCCAACCAAATAACCAGGGAGGAACACAGAAAAAAACTTACACTAACAGTTTTATTGTTATTGTTCCGTGGGCTTTCTGTTGTGTTGTTATTTATCTGGTAGTTTGTTAACATTGGTAGAGCAGCAGAAGTGATACACTTGATTTATAACTGAGCAGCAACACTGTACAAATACCACAAGAATGGATGATTAAATATATTCTCTTTGTTAGATTGATTTCCCTAAAGAGTGTACACAAACTTGAGTGCAATGCCCACTGTCCATGTTTTCTGTTTAGAGAGAAATTTTCCACCTTACTATGTTATCAATAGATACCGAACACACAAAAATATGTGATACTTTGATCAATAGTGTATAGCAAAAGTTCAGGTATAAAATGTTGTAGGTGTACTATGCTGTCTGCCAGAACATCATGTGTAAAACTGATTCATCAGCTATTTCTTTTTTTTTTCTCCCAAGCAAAGCTAAGCCTGCAGACAAGTAAAAGACAGATGTTTGAGCTGACTTTCACCCTATGAAATCTAATGGTCTAGGTTAATAACTTGCTCTGTGTTTGTGAAAGAAAATTGAAGCCATTCTTTCACTTGGTTTAGATACAGACTGCAAAAAGGAAGGTATTATAAACAATGAAAAATCCAGTCTCCCAATGCATTGCAATTCCAACTCAGAATTTCAACATGACCTTAAATAAAGAGCGGTATTCAATGGTTGTAGAAAACTGTAATGATGCTGGTAAGAAAACATCAAAGACAGTTAAGCCTCCTTTGGTAATAATGAAAGGGAAGTATTGATACAACTTTTCAAAAGCCACATTCTTCAACAGACCTGGCTAAGAACTGACAGCAGCTAGAATTTAATCTGTTTCTCCTTTAGTGAAACAATACTTACAGGATGGGAAGTGTCAAGTGGAAGGGTAGAGCTCTCTTTTTCTGAGAACTGCAAAGCTGGCTTTGGCAATTCTTGCAATCTCTGTTTCCCCTTTGCGCAGCATCCATCATTTTGTCTTATTGGAAGTGACACTGTTTCCCAGACACTAGAAGTTTGAACTCTTCCGCCTCCTAAAAATAGATGTACCCTTACCATTTGTCATTCTTTTAATTGACTCTTCACTAAGTGAATCTGTCAGGCTGAATATAGAGGCCAAACCTCACTTTAAGTAAAACATGTGCATGTGCATGTGTGTGTCTACATGCATATAAAGGTCCATCCGACCTAGCAGGCAAACAAGCAAATAATCAAAAGGCGCTACCAACAAACCTCTGCAAAGAACATTATGTAAGAACTGCTGTAGCTCTGACTTGGAATGATAAGCTTTGCTTACGCTCAGGGTATTTTACCTTTGAAATGGAAGTTGAGCTCACACTTATGCAGCATGATTTAACCCCACTTTTCGCTTTAACCTAAATCAAACTGTGACCATGGGAAACATTTACTTTCCTCTTTATTGAATCTAGATGCATCTCCCTTGGTGTTTGACATGCATGTTTATTCTGCATTGGTTTGAAATACATTAAGAGAGAGTTGGCACACAGTTATTTACGTTTCCATTAGTGTTAATGAGAGCACTTTGTGTAAATCTCCACACACCCACATGAAATATATTTCCCTACGTGCCTTCTGCAGAAAATAAAAGACACCCTAATTATTTTACAGAATTTTAGCCTACCCAAAGGAAACTGTAGTTTTTACAAAAGCCATTTCCATTTTAAAAGCAAAAAAAAAAAAACAACTAGAAATATAGCTGAATAGTGTTATAAAAATGTTGTTACATTGTTTTGTTTAGGTTTATAAGTACAAATGGAGTTGTTCTACTTTGAGGTCTAGGCACCTTTTAATGTAGCTTAAAAAGCAAATTTTTGTTTGTTCTTTTTCTATTGATTTTATAAGACAACAACCCTAAAGAAAAAGAAAGAAAATGATTGTACAATAAATACAAATGATTGTATTTATTTTCCAGCATCTTCCTTTAAAAATAGTCACTCACCTTTGTTTAGCATCAGCTCTTGTTCTATAACCATGGATAACTCGGGACTGTTTCTTTTTGGTTTATCAGTTAACCACGTAGTTTCTTTTTCCACATCTTTCTAGATTTATGGTTTTTATTGTTGTTATTATTTTTTTGAAATAGAGGCTGCTTATCTATTAACTTCTTCTGTCTTATCCTAAATGGGACTTTTTTTTCTTCCTAATTTCTTAAAGGTTAAAAGAGAATTCCTTCACCCTTCCCTCCTTCCTCTTTCTTGTGATGACTTGGCAAAGTTCACTCCTTGCACTAAGGAGAGTCTTGATGCCCATAAGATTGAAGAAATAAAAAGGAGGATGAGGGAGAAGGATGGAATAACAAATCTTTGGTTTGGAAATGAATGGCAAGAGTTTAGGGGACCAGGTTCTTCAAGAGTGACATGTGGAGAAGAGGCTAGGGAATTCCCTCTCCTGGTCCCAGATGGTCCCAGTGCAGTCTGACACAGGTGTGAGGCAGGTCATTGACCACCAAAACTTCAACCCAACATGAATCCCATGGCACACTAGCTCAGACATGTTTAAGGAAGAGCAGCAGCCATGAAAGCTGGGGCACAAATGAAGAGGTACAAAAGGAGGAAGAGGAAAAGGAAGAGGAGAAACATGGAAGAGGACATTGTTGTGGACACAAATGGAGATACAGTCTTGGAAAGAGGCACTCCAGGCCAGAGGAGGAACAATCAATGACCACCCATAGCAGGGCAAGGATACTCCTGAGGACTGCACACCATGGCTGACCACACTGTGCTGCAGTATGGTTGAGCCCAGGGGACAGGAAGGAAAGGGGTTTTCCTATATTTTTGTTTAACTACTTGCATATTCTTTTCCCTATACCTGAATCACTAATTAAATATTTATGTTCTTTGAAAGTAATTTAATTTAAGTAAAATTCGATGAGTCGAGACTGTTTTGCCTGCAACAACCCCACTACGATGTTATGAACAATATAGCAGAAATGTCTGCTGTCATAGCAGACATAGCATGAGCTAGGAAAAAGCAGAAGTGACACAAAAGGCAACCGTGTTACTCTGAATTCTTTTCTTATATGTTCTCCTTTCTATACGACTGTAAATAAGTCAGAAAAATGTTGTCCAAAGTGAATTTGTGGTTGTTGTTGCTGCTGCTAGGGAGAGCTTCAGCCCCACTTGCCAAAAGGAGCAGCCTGTGTGTGCAAAGTTGCATTAGTTCAAGCACTGCAGTCCTCACTTTCGATAACATCCCCCACTGCATTGCTGCTGTATTCATCTCTAACAGTCTATTTTGTCAAGAGAAGAACTAGTTTACTGTACGTTTAATAAAATCTGGAAGAAAGAAGTTTCGTCTTTGCATTACAAGATTCACGAAAGAAGGCCCTTCTGCTGACACTGATAAATCCTCTTGCTCCCTACATTCTTTTCCAGCAATGTTTTTCAAATGTGAGGACATTCCCTACCTCTGCTCCATTTCCACTTCCCCATTTGACTTTTAACTTGTGAATTATAACCATTTAAAAGCTTTCATAAACATTAATATTTATAAAAGATTTTAAATTCTTTTGTATATTTATGTGCTTTGTTTATTATCATTCATTATGTACAAAAATATATTTAAAATCTCTAGGCATTAAATATGTTAATTCATTTATGCTCTGAAAATGAAAAACCCCAAAACTGTTAAATATGTACGCGGCTCTTCAGACCTTCATGTTTGGTCTGTCTCTGAATATTCAGAGCCTTCCAAGTACACTTTTTAAAAGTCCTTCAGAAAAATTAAGGCATTCCTAAACACAAAATTTCATTCAGTGTATCTTGCTTAGCTGTCACATTCCCCATATAGATACTATGAGGGAAGCACATCATAAATCAAGGTTTCGTTGTATATGACAAGTCATGAAGTGTTAACAAACTCACATCAGTGCTGTCAATGCAAAGCTTTTGGTTCTCGCTGTTAACTAAGTGAACAGCTGCTATCTGATAATTGTGAATTTAGCAGTATATAAGAAGTGCAGACAGAATACAAAATTGATTATATATTGATATATACAAAAGGATTAGAGATTTTAAAATAGGTATGGGTGCAGATTATCTTGCCTGAACCAAAATTACAAAAACAAGATAGAAAAAAGTCAGGGTCCAATACCTTATTGCATAACTTGCGCTTCTGTAGATAAGTATCTCCAGCTTGCCATGTCCAGCTCCTGTTTTTTCTGTTTACTAGATAAACACAGCAAGAGTATCTGAATGATAGATTGATAGAGCATATGCTGAGATTTTCTTAATCTGGGCAGGGTTAGAGCTGTGGTTGGAAGCAAATCACTACTGAAGTGATCTCATCATGGAGAACACTGAACAGACCAGTCAACTTTGCTGTTCACCCCCACTGTCTATCCATAAGGTATGTTACTCCCTTCCTAAAATCTTTCAACGTGTTTCATTTCTCCCCACTGTTCTCATGAAGTTATTTGTTCTCAGTTACTTTTCCTTCTCCCCCTTAAATTCTTTTTGACTGTCCTCACAGTAGCCGCTATGTATCTTTGCCTATCCTTTGCCTTTTTACTTGTAAAATATCTTGAGTAACATCAAGGCAATAAAAAATGTAGGTAGTCTGATTTATGAAGGTTACATTATAGAAAGTATTTCTGTGTAAATATGATTTGTTCTAAGAAGAATTACTGCATTGTGTTCTGCAACATTGCATAAAAAGGACGGTGGTCTGCTCTCTGAAAAAATAAAACAACTTATCTCAGGCACCTTTCACTGCTGGTTAATGCCATTTCATTAAGAATCAGCAAAGATCATGAAAGAGTAATTTTGCGCAGTTGATAGATTTCTAGAATGAGGAAGAAATCATCTGAGGATGAGGAATTATCACATGAGATATTTCTATCAGCATTTCAGTATACACACCTGGTTATTTTATGTGCATTATCATAAAGATTGCCACATAAGGACCAAATCAATACAATGACACTATACAGGAAAACACCATGGATTAGAAAATCGAGTGTTTTCTGTGCCTGTGGATAGCCGCATACGGCCTGTGGAAGTCTTGCTATCTGCAAATAAAAATCATTCATTATGGCGCTTTAGTGACTGGGTTTTTTAATCTCTATTTTTTCAACATTAGCCCTGACAAAGGGTAGATACAAAAAAATTCTTGATTTTCAAACACTAAAAATATTATTTAAACTATGGTCATGAAAATATATTAATTCACTTTAATTCACTTCCTATGACACTAGAAAATAACTAGTAAAACAATTATAGTTAGAAATTTCAACTCTACAAATTGCAATTCAGAACTGAGGACTTCATATAAATTATGAGAATATCTGATACTGTAGTAATCCTGGGCAATATTTTACAGTGTAGACAATTCCTAGTAATATAGGCTAAAAATGACTAAATATATTGGTTCAGAAATTTGCTCTTCATGTCAGAAACTAGTACAAAGAACTGAAAAGAAAACAGGTGAGTTGTTGTTGTAATAAACTGTACATTTGTTTCAACAGCACATCACCATTTCTAGAAATAAACATCCTACATATTTTGACTTATTTTTAGTTTTTAAATAGAAAAGGACAAGTCAATCAGTCATAGAGAGTAATAAAATTCTTTTACAGTGATGAATAAAATAATTTATTTGAATTTATTTTATCTGTCTTTTCAGATACTACATTTGTCCCTTCCTTCTTGTCTTTCACAATATCTTTTTGTCTTCCACAGAAAAAGATTAATGATAAAATAAATTGGTCTATAGCAGAATATTCCATTTATCAATTAATTTCAATTGCCAAGTTCAAATTGGGAAAGATATTCTATTTAAACTCGTAAGTATTTAATATTAATTTCACTAGTAAAATGTATCTGTATGAATACAAATACCTGACCAAGTGATCTATAAACTGTATGTTGTATATTTGCTTTCCATTGGAGTCCTAAGATACTTTTTGTACTTGGGTCATTAAAAGAGATTTTTAAAATTTAATGCATTTTGAACCAGTGTGGTATATAACTAAAGCACTAACTGATATTTTATTCATTACACAACTTAGCAGGAAGTATTGAAAACGTTGGTGGCTATTGAGTGTTTCACAGCAGGCAAGCTGGTATTAGCTGAAGTTTTTTTTTAACTGTTCTCCTTTCTAGCACTGTGTAAATATAACTTCAGAGAATCACAGAATGGTAGGGGTTAGAAGGGACCTCTGGAAATCATCTAGTTGAACTTCCCTGCTAGACCAGGTTCACCTAGAGTACAGGAACAGGTCCAGGCGGGTTTTGAGTATCACTGGAGAAGGAGATTCCACAATTTCTCTGGGCAGTGTCTTCCAGTGCTCTGTCGCCCTGAATGTAAAGAATCTTCTCCTCACGTTCAGATAATTTCCTGTGTTCTGGTTTGTGCCCATTGCCCCTTGTTCTATCACTGGACACTGCTGAAAAGAGACCGGCCCCATCCTCTTGACACCCTTCCTTTAGATGTTTATAAACATAGATAAGATCTCCCCTCAGTCTTCTCTTCTCCAGACTAAACAGATCCAGGTCCCTCAGCCTTTCCACATAAGCAGCAGCATGTCCAGCTGTCTAAGAAGGCCAACAGCATTCTTGCTTGTATTAGAAACAGTGTGGCCAGCAGGGTCTAGAGAGCAAGTCTTATACAGAATAGCTGAGGGCACTGGGATTCTTTAGTCTGGAGAAAAAGAGACTCAGGGAAGACCTTATCACTCTCTACAACCACCTGAAAGGAGGTTGTAGTGAGGTGGAGGACAGTCTCATCTCCCAAGTAACAAGTGAAAGGATGAGAGGAAATGGCCTCAAGTTGTGCTAGGGGAGATTCAGTTTGGATATTAGGAAAATTTTCTTCATATAAAGGGCAGTAAAAGCATTGGAACAGGCTGCCCAGGGAAGTGATGCAGTCCCCGTCCCCGGAAATATTTAAAAGTCATGTAAATGTGGTGCTGATGGACATGGTTAGGGACCAGTGCAGGGTGTACGGTTGGACTCGGTGATCTTTGAGGTCTCTTTCAACCAAAATGATTCTGGGATTCTGTGACTAGGAAAGTGATCATCCCCCTCTGCTTGGCACTGGTGAGCCACACCTTGAATACTGTGTTCAGTTTTGGGCCCCTTACTATAGGAAGGACTTTGAGGTGCTGGATCATGTCCAAAGAAGACCAACAAAAAAGGTAAGGGGTCTAGAGAACAAATCATATGAAGACCAGATAAGGGAACTGGGATTGTTTAGTCTGGAGAAAAGGAGGCTCAGGGGAGACCTGATCAATTTCTACAACTACCTGAAAGGATGTTCTAGCAAGATGGGAGTCAGTCTCTTCTCTCAAGTAACAAGAGATAGAACAAGAGGAAATGGTCTCATGTTGGGCCAGGGGAGGTTTAGGTTGGATATTAGGAAAAAAATATTTACAGAAAGGGTTGTAAAGCATTGGAACAAATTGCCCAGGGAAGTGGTGGAGTCATCATCCCTGGAGATATTTAAAAAACATATAGATGTGGTGCTTAGGGACACAGCTTTCTGAGTTTCCCTATGAGCATGTTGTGGGAGACAGCATCAAAATACTTGCTGGAGTTGATGTAGACAATATCCACTGCCTTCACCTCATCTATCCATCCAGTCAGATTGTCAAGCATGATTTCCCATTGGTGAATCCATGTTGAACTACTGCTGATAACCTTCTTTTCCTCCATACGCTTAGAGTTAATGTCTAGAATCAGCTGCTCCACTACCTTACCGGGGATGGAGGTGAGGCTGATTGGCTTAGAGTTTTCTGGGTCCTCCTTCTTGCCCTTTTTGAAGACTGGATTGACATCGTCAATCCTCAGGCACCTCTTCTGATCTTTCAAAGATGATGGAGAGAGGCTTAGCAATGACATCTGCCAGCTCCCTCAACACTCGTGGATGAATCTCATCATGGCCCATGGATTTGTGGATGTCCAGTTTGCCTAAATTATCTCTAACCCAATCCTCCTCCAGCAAGGCAAAGTCTTCCTTTCTCCAGACTTTCTCCCCTACCTCCAAGGTCTGCAGCTCATGAGAGCCATGTTGATATGCATAATACACCTATTTCTGACTGCCCCCTTGCCTCCTACTAGTATAATGGAGGAAAAGATAACCTGCGCACCAATATTCTTCACTGGCTCCCCCCAGGATTTGTAGTCTTCCTTGATTCTGACCAGGTTTCCAGTCACAGTGTCGTTCATGCCCACATGAAAGAGTAGCAATGGATAGTAATATGTGCTCTTGGCAAGTTGTGGTACTCACTCAGCAACATCTTGGATCTTAGCTCCCGGAAGGCAGCATACCTCTTATGACGCCTTGTCAAGTCAACAGATGGGCTCCTCAGCACCCTTAAACAGAGAGACACCCACTACGAGCACATGTTGTTTCTTTCTGTGATACCCACTGTGTGCTGCTGGTGGAGTTGCTCCTTGCAGACCTTGCTTGTGGGTGTCTACTGCTGTTAAAACTTCATATCTGTTTTTAGTTGTGATGCTGGAGGGTGGAAATTGTGGCAGAGTCTTGCTTTTGTGGGTCTCCAAGGTACTTCTTTCACAGTGGTGTCTGTTAAAGGAAAATGGTTCTGAAACCACTTATTTATCTCTATCTCTGTTCCTCTAATAGTGTGCAGCCTTTTAACTGTTTCCTGTAACTCAGACACCTGACATAACAGATCATCAGCCTGTGCACACCTTGTGAAGGTACTTACCTTTTCTCCAGGAGAAGGATTTGGGTGCTCATTGCAATACTGTCTGCATTGAAGACTCCTTCCTTACCAGTTCTGTCTGGGTGGAAGCATCAGACATCACAGGGGGTTTCTCTATAGGAACAGTGGTTTTACCTAGGAGTCCAGTGCCCACCGTTGGCACTGATCAGAAACACCTCTCTGGACTGCGGACCTGCAAACAAGTTGCATAGCCCTTTCTGCATGCTCTCTTGGGTGAACTGCCGCTCAAACTGCCATGCCCTGACATGACTGAAGGTGCTAACCAGGGCCATTTAAATCTTCTATGGTTACTCCTGGCAATGCCTAGGCCACATCAGACTTGCTCAGGAGACCTGCTGGCTCCAGTCAGGTCTCTCCACTCTTCCTTGTGTTCCTCTGCTCCTGAAAACCCCCAGTCCTCTCAGTCCAGTACTATACCACAGTGCTTACCGCTGCCACCACTGCCTTCTCCACCAACTAAAATTGACTTCCTAATCAAATGTTTAGGTTTACCGGGATAAAATGGAAGCACCGGTCATTCAGATTTCAGCAACCAAATTTCACTTTTTTTTTTCCCCCAGAGACTACCTTATGTTAGTCTTATGCAAAGATGCAAAAATCTTGTTTCATCCTGCTCTCAAATCTGGCCCTGACAGTCTGTCTCCTGACATTATGGGTAACCTTGTTAAGTTATTGCAAGTTACAATTCTTGATCACATCAGTTTAGAATGTTTAGGAGGTTTAGAATGTTTGTTTCCTTTTCTTGCCTTGCTCTAAGAGTTTCTCATGGAATAGAAGTTCAAATTTTAGTTCAGTTTTTACAAATTATAGGAAAAAAAAACTTTAAAATCATCTAGACAAGAGGACTATCCTCCACATTGCAAGTTTCTCACTAAGTCCATCTCATTTATGAATAATCTCAATGAAATCAAATTACTTTACTCCATTTCTAAAAAAATTATGCCCTTCTGAATGCATATGAAATGGGATGACATTTTTTAGTAAGGTCATATCTTTTAAGATTTTATCTACTTTGTAGATAATTTTCACCTGTATTTAATGGTTATATAAAACATGTTCCAGCAGGGCCATGTTCTGATAGATAGGGAGGGATAGAATAGGACAGAATCCATTTAAATTAACATACTCTATAATCATGCTAAAATCAACAATGTGGCATGAAATGTAATCAAGAGGAAAGCATTATTCTGGATATTTGTCTCACAACAAACTCCACTCTATCTGCAGGAAGAGGGAAAACGCTGCCTGACGTTTTGATGAATTCTTCCTTAAGCTTTTATGTGAACTAGGAGGTAAGACGGATACATGCTAACCTTAAGTCTCGTCCACTGTAATCCTTGCATATATATCCTTAAATGATAGGCATAATTGCACCAACTCCCTGTCACTGAACACACTATCCCCAGAACTGGAACTTTACCTTAATCCTAATTTCCCCAATCCTATGCCTTAGTTTCCCCACATTGGTTCAGGAGGTGAGGAGAGATACGAGACACTAAAAGGAAGCTCTGAATGTGATATGCTCCAAAACTCTGGAGTATCTTGGAACAAAGGAGGTACAATAGAGGTGGAACAAATTTTTATGTATAAAATACATTATAAAAATACACCTGTACACACACATGCACAGATTAGCTGAAATTTAGGACTTCAGAAAGGAAAGGTGCCTTGGTTGTGGATACCAATGAGATATAGAGCATAGCTGTTTTTTCAAACTTACTTACAAGAATGCCTGAACTCATTTTGACTTTTGCTGTACAACAAAGACTTACACTGAAGGTAGAGTAAAAGGTAAACTTTCTAGTTTAATCGCTCATGTCTTTAATTTTATTCTTATCAAATAAAATTACAGTCTCTTTAGCTTTTATTTTAAAAACAGAATAAAATGTGGACTGGTATCACAGGCATGTCACCAGTATTTCAGTCAAAATATATTTTATAAATACCTAGATATTTTCTACCCAAAGTTATTAGTGAAAGGACAGAAACAAAGAAGTCTTTCAGAAGCAGCATAAAACAAATAATCACAGTTAATCAAAGCTTTTATCCAATATTATTAAGTTCCAATTACTTCTGTTTTGAATAAGTAGAAAGGCCAAAATTTCCTAGATGATGAAAGATGGAGAAGTGCTATTCAGGGTGTATATAATATATGTGTCTGTCCCTTGATCTGTATAAACTTATTGCATGTTTTTTTTCAAATTCCTTTGAGCTATTATAAGTAATTTTGTTATTTCTGGCTAAAGGAAAAAGTAAAGGCCAATAATAATAGAGTGCTGAGCTCATGAAATCAAAAAACAGTAGGTAGAAGAGCTCCTCAGCCTGTTACAGTATTTGTTCTTAACAGTTTGTCAAACATCCTAAACCACTTTTTATCAGATTTCTCAACTGATAATGTTCTTAATTTCTCTTAGATGTGCTGATAGAATGCATGTCTGTTCCCAGTTGTTCCTGATTTGTGACATCTACCTGTTTGGATGTTGGTTTTAGCCTGTTATATTTTTGTTCCTTTTAGTCAAGTAGAAAGTGGCAAGAGCAATTTCCACGGGGCAAAGTGAAAAGTTAAGAAGACAATTCAATCTACACATGTTTAGATGCTCATCTATCTATGCCCTCTAGCGTAGATATATGCTCTTCATGCAATACATGCAATATACGCGCAATACATATCCATGCAATACATATCAAGTATTTACTTTATGATTCTATAATTTTAATTGTTTAATGCACATTTTTGCAAGTGTTTTGATTTTTATTTTGACACATTTTAGGAATCAGAATTAAAAAGAAATAATTGGTCACAGATCATGTACATATAAATACCATGCAAGTACTATAACTGGTATAGATTTTTTGCTGCCTAGTTCCCCACAGAAAGGGTAACTGATATTTTATTCAAAAAAATCCCCCAATTAAATACACATATCCAGTTTCTAAAAGCAGCGATTACTAGCTATCAGGTTCTAGGGCACAGAAATGCTTGTGTTCATGTTGCTTCAGACTAAAGACCTCTACAACTGACAACCAATATCTGTCCTTCAGAAATTACTTTGGGTTTTCTTTTCTTTATTTAGCCATACTACTATCCTTTTGTTATCTGAAAGTATTAGCTCTTTCCGTTTTGTTTTTTTTTTTTAAAGTTTTCCACTGCCCATGACTCTGAGATGTTTTTGTGGGGATTCTTTCCAATCAAAAATCATAAAAACCATTCAGAACGTATTTCTAACTGCATCATTAGGCAGCTGGCCTTTCTGATTTTTTGCTTTCCCCTATCTTGATACTATGCCCTCAATGTTAGCCACTGTGTTTTTATACCAGACTGTTTTAAAACGAGTCACTGGAACTATTACACATTTGTTCCTGGTGTTTATATTGCTTCTTTGATAAATTCCTTTATCCAAAGAAGTTATGAAATCCAAGGAAGATCAAACATTTCACCATGTAAGGGGAGCCATGTATTCAAGAAGTTGTAAAGTGCTAGCTGAATGCCTAGATTTATGGTCAGTACAGATTTAGTAAAGCAAGGGCAGTCACTGGAGTAGAAAAGTCATTCAATTGTAAACCAGGAATCAGAAATTAAATTAAATATATAATA
>NW_010391075.1:46545-53455 GCF_000710305.1 Buceros rhinoceros silvestris | reverse complement strand
ATATTTAAATATTTGTGATATATATATAATTCACTTTTGGTTTCTGACTTATGCATAGTATTATTGTGACTTTCCCATAATATCATAAATCTCCCTGTACAGTTTTGAAAGTACTAAATACTATAAAAAATAGAGTATTAATGTTGCAGGGCATCCAGTGAAGTTTGCAGGCAAGGACAGATACTTAACATGTCTTGAAAGGGAAGCAGAAATGATACAACGCTATTTACTATTTACTTCATCTAATTTACAAGCAACTGGCAATAAAATGCAAAAAAGCAGCACAGGAAGAAATACAGTCATAGATTATTTCTTTTAATTGGATTTTTTTTTTTTTTTTGGTCTCACATAACCATTTTTAATGCTTGAAACTCAAAGAAAAATAAGTATCTTCTAAATAGATTGAATGGTTTTGGGAAAGGTACCTTGAATGGTTTACAGAGTTCCACAGCCAGAAATCCAATATCAAAATTGGATAGAGAACAAAACACAAGTTTAAGAAAAGGTCTGTAGGGAATAAGTGATAAAATCAGCAGGGAATCACTAGTGCTCCAAACAACAGTCTAAGCAGCCAGTTAGTGATCACCAAAATACAAGCAAAGTGATAAAAGGCAGCAGGGAGATAGGGAACAGCAGTGGGAGACAATGCAAATTGCCAGGGGGTCCATTGAAAAGCTAATTGAAGCAACAAGCTGAGAGACTTGTAAGGCAAATTGCATCAACATGGAAGAGAAAACAAGCAGTCACTGAAACAACCACGGAAAAATGTGATTTCACTAAGAAAAAACCAAAAAACAAAATCAAACTCTGGGACAACCAAGTAACAGGAGGTTGCCAAACATAAGAGTGTACTGCAAAATGACAAAGGGTCAGTACCCTGAAACCAGGTAAGACAACAGATTCAAACACTCAAGACCAGACTTCATTTGAGACATGATCACTGCCTCTGTAGGCTTAGTATGCTAGATCCAAGCACGATAGGAATACTTTTTCTGGCATATTTTGCTTCAGTTCTTATTTTGTACTTTGGTACTTTGCTTGTTTGGTTTATCGCAGAACATTTTCAGAAGTCTTATAAGCAATGATTAAGTAATTTCCAATCTTGCTAGCATGAGGGACAACAGCATGCCACAGGGAAACCTGTACTCTTCTGGAAATAGGAAGAAAGGATGTGGTTCTGTTTAGTCTAGAGAACAGGCAGGCTGCAGAGCGAGTAACAACTAAGAACCATAAAGATGTACTAAAGATAGTGTAGTACTCTGCATGCTTTCTCATATTTTCTTTTTTTTCTGGCATGTAATTAGGGCCAATTAATCATTTTACTATTGTACTTCAAGAGAAGGTAATTGTCTCAAAGTTCTTTACATAAAAACTGAACATGAAAACAGAAATAAGTCTTCTTTAAAGGTAAATGACAATTTTAGATTATGTATAAAATGTAGGAAATATGTCTACGTTTTTAGTGAAACTTTTGTAGGATATCAAACACCTGCTGGGTCAGACAAGTCCACATAGATAGTGTATTTTTTTTAATCTTATATGTTTGTGCATCTCACATACAGAAATATTTTGTGTCATATATTTAAAATATTTTTGTATCAATCTAGCATCTATTTCAGTTGAGATATATCCAGCTGTGCTTTTTTACTAAACTTTGATAATTTCAGAAGCTCGCAATAAATCGGAACTAAACCTTCAGCAAATGTGCACATCTGGAGGCAGAATCCTATTTGATTTCAACAAAATACCAAAAAAACCAAATCACATGAAGTCACATAGTGCTTCTTCCACTGGACCAGGATATACTCATCTGAAAATGTTTATAAAATTAAGCTAATCTAAGCATCAGCAATTCTCTGATGGCAGCAAATTTTTATTAGCAATATGATAGTACTATATCCTTCCCAGCTCGTTTCAGTACGTTCTTGATGGAGTTTGGATTGAACATAGATAACACATTGTGGTGGCTAAAGATCTGGCGCAGTGAGGACTGCCGCCTTTTGTTTGGTGCAGTTTCAGCACTGGGGGATAGGGCTGCTAGCATGGCCCCTGTAGGAAGCTTCTCGAAACAAGCTCGCCCAGCTCCAATTCATCCCTGCCTCTGGCCAAGGCTATGCCAACCAGCGCCTCTGCGAATTGAGGACTGCAGGGTCTCAGCCTGCCAACTAACCACAGGCCAAAGAGAAATGGCTGTAGGGGCATATCTCCCCAGCCTTTTCCTTGCCACCTTGGGTGACCACTTGGTTGCTTCCCACATGGTTGCTTCTCCTTCTGCCCTACCCCCTCCAAAACAAAAGATCACTTCCAAAACATACAGGCGTTCCCAAAGGGATTTCCCCTCTTAAACAGGTTTATTTGCAGAGGCACTGATTGACGTAGCCTTGTCCCTTCAACCTATTATACACTTCAAACATATATTTTCCCAAAACAATTCACAGAAGAAAAGCTATGTACTGTTCAAGAATATCATTAGGTTGTGTGACAAAAACTCATCTGCTATACTGACAAAGGAGCTCAGGGAGACAATGACAAGTTGAAGGAGCCCAAATAACACCCTGCTAGGCTCCTCCCAGGCCCACTACAGGAGCCACCAGTCCATCAAAGGCCCATCACCATGTCCAGAGGAGAACAGGAGCACAAGGGACTGCGTGTCAGTGACCAGACAGACTCAAGCAAGTGACAAGAAGTGCCAGCCTTTCGGTTAGGACTACATGGTTAGCAGCCTCATGTCCATGAAGCAGCACCTGAAGCAAGCGCAAGGGGGGCAAGACAAAGGCCACAATCTGAAAATACTCCAGAAGTCATAATAACAATTCATCAGTATATAAGATGAAGTTTCAGTGCCCAGGGTCCTTTGAATTGTTTAATTTACTAACAAAGATGTAATCACCCATGGGAAATTTCAAAGATGAAGTAGTGGTCACTGTGAGGAGCCCTGGTAGCAGCTCAGCAACAGCCTCCCTGCTGTCACAATTTAGCAGCTGTATACAGGCACAGTCTTGCTGCCCATAATTTATTGTCCTATTTTGATTTGATAACACCGTACATGCAGCCTGCCTTCACAAAATTACACAGGATGTATAACAGTATTAGAGAGACAATGAAGAATCAGACTCTAAATTCATAACCACGAAATATTTTTAAAGTACCTTAGTTAGGGAATGCAGTATATCCTTTAGGCAATTTGAGAGTTATATAAGACATAAAATAAAAGGAATGGATTTCAAGGTAATGAATCCGTCAAAAGGACAAAATATGTTATTTTGAATGATTGCTACTTGATGAGACTATAATAAAATCTCCAGCTCCTTCCTATTAGACTAAGAAGAAAGGTCAAATATGAGACAGAAATTGGATTGACATGATGCAGTTAGCAAAAGGACCAGTAGCACCAATTCTGCCTTTAATTTTGTGAAGTGGGGATTATATTCATACTGTGCGAAAAGCAGAAGTGGTTACAACAGATAACAATGAGCAAAAAAAACCTTCAGACCTATACACAACAGGTTGGAATAACCATATAATATGCTATACTGGAGAGCTGATGCAATAAATGATTATGGAGCACTTTTATTAAAAGAAATCTCAAGGGAAAGGCCCATGGTTGCATATTTAAATGTCTGTTTTTATTTAAAGGCCATATTCTGAAAGAATATAAAACAGATCAGGTCTATATTACACCACAAGGACACAGAAGGGCTTAACTCAACAGTCATACTAGTCCCGGCACTGTGGGTTTGAATGGATGTGAAATGAGAGACACTGCAGTTTTCAGTAGGTTTTGTATTTCCAATATTCTGGCAAGCCCCCTCAGGGTTTTTTGTCTTTGGCTCTGGCTTCCAGGTCCCTCAACAAGAAACCACACTACGCTTAAGCGCACACCCATTATGCCCTGAGAGGCCCTGTCTATCTTCCTTCATGCCTCTAGTCTTCTAAAATAGTTAAAACAGCTAAAAGAGGGATTTAGTGTAATTGAGAAACAATTCTAAGATCTTTGAATGCTCTGAGATAAGCAAGAGGCTAGTGCTGATTTTGGTAATTAAATAAAACAATCGGGATTTTCTACATTTGGCTTCACAACTTCAGCTTTGGAGGGGAAACAGAATATATGAATCCAGATTTGACTCCAAAGGTAAGTTTACACACCTGAGAATGAATGTTAGTATTGAAGTAACAGTAATGAGTACAGGGGTGTTGGTTCTTCTCAGTAGCAGTTTTTCATTTTTCTTCTGTAAATTGCACTGAAATTTTATTTTTTCCAAAATTGTAAAAGAACAGGAAAAAGGATTAAAAAAAAATAAAAAAGAAGTAACAGCATTAGAAATTCAGCAAAGAATGGAAATTCCAATGTGGTGGATAGCAACTACAAGCCCTAAAATTAATTCTTCGACACACATAAAAACATACACACAAGTAGACATACATACACACATATACAGTGATGTCAGAAACAGGAAACATTACTTTATGACTTTATGAATCACCATCCCAAATTTGTGTTTTAGTACTGATACGGTTCTCCTCTTTGTGGAATTCATAATCAAAACAACCTTCATCAAAGCCCCTGTAGATCACACTGAAGATTTTAAAAATTTCTCACTCTCTTGACACCACTCACTTACTTTTTGTTGAAAATTGCAATGGTACAAAAAATAGGTTTCATCTCTCTCTCTGAAAACAGACTATAAAAACAGCACTGCTCTAATAAGCAAATTGCCTCCAATGCTAAGGGAAAAAAGTGAGATATTAGTTAGCCTGAGTCATTTAACTGAATATACATAAATAATACTCTAAATTGTATTTTCTTTAATTTATAAGGTAGAAAGAATATCAGCTACACATATATCACATAAAGAGGATGGTATTTGACATATGATGCAATTCTGATTTGTTGATATATCACAACCCACCCTGTTCTTTATAGGAGTTCTAGTGTTCAAATGGTTTTTTATGTCAGGGTGCTGGAAAAAAAAATCTAAATGCTGCAATAAATGTCATTATATGGTCCATAACTAAAAATTATACATTTTTAATATTTTTTTTGTATTTTGGAGTTACTAAAATATTCTAATAGAAAGGGAAATAAAAATATTTCCAAAAAGGGAAGAAGCATAACACAAATAAAGGAAAAAGTCAGTAACAGGAATAATTGAAAAATGAAAACTAAAATTTACCAATGAGACTCAATCCCTTTTTAAGACTAAAGTAACATTGTTCATTTCCTTTATTAATGTGTGTTCTACAGAAACTTTATGTATATCTATGCAAGGACTACCTGTCAAAGAGGATTTAATGATTTATTGTTTTTTCTTTTTCTTTAAATTACTGAAGGCTGATTCTGTTGGACATCTGGTTGGCAGAATGAGATAAAAACTTTAGAGAAATGGACCAGAAGGTGTTCCACTTCAGAAACACAAACACTTCTAATAATTTTCCACATATGGAAGCAAAGTGGAGAGGTTTGAATTAAACAGAATAACAACATCATGTGATGATGAACTAAAGGCTGTATTATAGTCATACACAGAAAAGGCAAATCGAAGCTATCAATGCCAGCATGTCACAAGGATAGGCATTTGGTATCTCTCAGAGCAGATTCTCTATCCAAAATCCAGCTCATGTTGTTGCTCAAGAAAACTGACAGACACAATGCCAAAACAAAGTAAAATCAACCAAATGGGAAATTCACCCTGAAACAAAAAACAACAGTGGTGAATGGGGTTGAGAAAAATAATCAGAATAATAAAAGAGCAAGAATGTTACTGTACTTCATCTGAAAATGTCCTAACCTCCTCACAGACTTCTTGAAACAGATGTGCTGTCTTTGTACTGAGTATGCTTTAGCTGGGTGACAACTGCATGGGGGCACTGTATTTATGGAAAATGGAAGTGTAAGAGAAAATGTGTCCTATGAGAACTTGTGTTGCAGTATATTTCAAAGGCTAAACCAATTCACCTTCAAGTCACCTGACACTTCCTTTTGCTTTTATTTAATTTTTTAATGTAAATATATTCAACATCAATACTTTTATGTTGACGTTTTAGTAGATGTTTGCACAAAACAGAATGGTGTAGAGAAGCTTGTTTCCAAAGACAGTTTGGCAGAAATTATAACTAGACGGAATAGAATTAGCTTTAAATGGCATAAATGTATCACCAGATTTTACAAGGTATGAATGCTTTAGAAGTCTTCAGCTAATTATTGGAACAAAGCTTTTTTTAAAATTATGATCATTCTAAAATGAGCCTTCTCTGTCTTTTAAACAGCAGGATTTCTCTAATACTGTACATGCCTTTATAATTACTTTACTTCAATGTAATACTTTAATGAAGACCAGTTTAATTAAATTAAATTTCTCCCTAGTGGTAACTCAATCAAAATGCATTCTACCCTCATTATGATATCCGTAGGAGTCCAACATTTTAAGTGCTATAAGAAAAGCTGGTTTTAATGAGAATGGTCATAATGTATTATACTTGAGAGTCAAGTTACAGAAACTTTAAATGTCATATAACAAAGAACTATATATTAAGATGAGAAGGTAGACATTTCAGTATTAATTGGTTCTGTTTAATGCTGTCCTTGAAATTATGATGTTATTTATTATTTATGACAGGCATCTACTTAGAAAGTTATACAGCATGCAAGTTGCAGTGACAAACTTTCATAGGTAAATATTTTTCTCCTTCTTAATGATGAGGACAGAAATCACTGACATTTATTCTGAAATTATGTTCACTGTCACCTCCTGCAGAGCTGTTTAACAATGACATTAGTAACATATTTACAAAGACTCTAATTTTTAAAAAGTGGTGGTTTTTAGAAATGTGTATAGACATGTTTATCCTGATAATATCAATGTGGTTCCTCTGTAAGGTGGTATAATGGGTTAAAATGGCTGTGGGGGGA
>NW_010391075.1:40037-46455 GCF_000710305.1 Buceros rhinoceros silvestris | reverse complement strand
CTAACATCCCACCCCCCCCACCCCCTGCTTTCTTTCTCTTCCCCCTTAGCATGGGAAAAGTTTTCTCATGATCTTTGTGGGCAAAGAGGTGGACCAACTCTCTTCTCAGATTATCGGTTTCTCACTGGAGCTGAGGCATGTCAATCAAGTGCCTCTGTGACTAAGTCTATAAAAAGCAGTAATCTCCAGCTTCCACCACCATGCACATTTCATTTCCACCCAGGACAAACAGAGATCACACATCAGAGAGAGAGCGAGCTCAGTACCTCCACCTGGCAGTAAAAGAATCTTCCACGTTTTAGTAAGTCTTTCGTTTTTACCGGGGGGTGGGAGAGAAAGACCCCATCCCATACCAAGATTTCCACCAGGGAGGGACGAGAGAAAAGACTGTCCCCTAGATGCCAGTGATGAAGCCATCCTGTTGGGTGAGACATAGTGTTGGACGCATAATGAGGGACCCCTGCCCACAGACAGTGGAAAAGCAGACACCAAGCAGACATCTCCTACGAGGGGTGAGAGAAAGGACTTCTGCAAAAGTTTGCCTGAACAGTTCACTTATGAACTGAGATCTATGAGGTTAAAGACACTGTGCCTCCAATTCAGGGCTTATCCCTTGCCACCCCACCACCCCCACACCCCCCGCTCCAGTGGCCTGCATGGCAGGGCTTTGTTTGTTAAACCAGGGATGTGGGATGAATGGGAGAAATGTATATTTATATGTATATACTTATTTATGTCTCTTTCACGGGCACCCCCTTGCTGTGGGGAAGGAGCTTGCGTGCCCTTGTGAGGTTGAGAGCTCTGCTGGTGGTGGCATGTGCCTCTGGTAGGGTCTCCCAAGCCAGACAGGTCTCAACTGAAGGGTCACACAAAGTGTGTCCACGGGCAGGATGGGCTCACTAGCCTTCGGGCAGCCATCCTAGGAGAAGGACAACTCTAACCTCAAACCCGGGCAGATGGAGCTCGTTTAGCCTTGTAAGGCATCCATCTAAGAGAAGGATACTCTAACCAAACCTATGACCTGAGGACTTCTCTGTCACCGTCCAAGCTCGCTAGGCCCTGGCAGATGAACCTCAGGTGTAAAGGGTGGAGCCAGTTCCGCGCACGCTGGTGCCTCACCTAAAAAATCCACCGCACAGGCCCGAAGGGTGTAGTCACGTTTGCAAAGCCCTGTAGCAGCCATCAGCACGCTTGTAGTAAGCATGGGGAAAACCCTTCCCAAATCTTCGTTCGCGAAGCCAAGCCATGATGATGATGATGATTTATTTATATGTAAGTATATAGACCTTTCCTCTCTTTTCTTCTATCGGTTCCATCCTGTTTAAATTTATATGATTGATTTATGGTTTGAATTGCTTTGAGCATTAAACTGATTATTTTCCACCTCTTTAATTTAAAACCTGTTTCACTGTTTTGTTTTTTTTTTTCTTTGCCCTGCAGCAAGCCCATTGCCTGTTATCAGCTGAACCTTTTCAAATCTCTTTTATTTAGCTCTTGAGGGAGTTTACATTTCCTGGAGGCTATAGAACTTGCAGGTTAAAAAAAAAAAACAACCTTATGCCTTGTACTTTTGGGTGGAACCATGACTGTCTTTAAACTGTGACAACTGGACATTCACCGTAGACTTTATAAACTATTCTTTTTCCAGCTGCGGAAATGAACGTATTCAGTATCAACAGAGGTAACCAGAAATTCAGTTATGAGGGATAAACCACTACTGTACTAGACTAAGGCCTCATGCACCTTTTTTTGACACCAGAATCCTAATACCACATCTAGAAACATATTAGTATGATGAGGAATATGCTCTGGAGTGAATAAAATAGTCTTCTGCAGAAAATCAAGGAATGGACTAGAAAATAATGCACAATAGGGACACAGCCTATCTCACACCTGGTTCCATTGATCTCCTCCAGCCACCCATATGTCTTCCTCAACCCAAACCTTACAGTCACCCTTGTACACCCAGCAGGGTCTAAGTTTACAAAATAAAGATGGCTACCAAGCTCCCTTCTTACTCCAGTGCATCTTTGAAGGTCAGAGAAGAGGAAATTAATGACTTGGTTGGATGTCTATGATGCTCACAACCAGAAAAAAAAAAATATTGAAACATAACAAATAAAGTGGCAAAAAAGCCAACAGTGTACAATTACACATTTGTACAGCAACAAACTCTGACACGATCTGTGTGGTTTACAGCTGACTGCAACATCATGTTGTTGACTGCAACATCTTCAGTGGCTGAAGTGCATACACATCTCAGCAGAATTTTGTCCTTACCAGGTATCTGTTTTGGAGCAAACATTCACTTTTCTCATCTCTGTTCCATTTCTGACAGAACTTCCCATGCCACTTGCTTGTGGCAGGACTTTAAAATTTCAGCTTTTATGCTACAAACTTTTGCATCCATAAAAGAAAATGCACACTAATAGAACATTAAGTTGCTTGTTTCGAAAACCGAAGTCTGAAAGAACATCTTCTGAGTATCAAAATACACCAGCTCAAATTAAGCCAATGCTAGACAGAAGGTAAATTACTTGCAACATATCATTTGGAAATGGACTGCTCTTGACATGCTCTAACTCCAAATCAGGTACATTACAACCACTGAACATTCCTGCAACTACACAGTTATGTGGATGAGACTTGCCCACAACTGATTTCCTACTGTTAGAGAACAAACTGTTGGGCAGAAAGTTTGTTAAAATATAAATCTTCAAAGAATAGCTCACAATTGACAAGTAACTTGCTATAAACTTTTACCACAAGCAAAACAGAGTGTTTCCAGAATCACTACATAATCACAGAATTACAATAAACAATAGTTTTGACCTTGCAGACTTTTTGAAATACAAATAGATACAAAGTTTTATAAAATTACTATAGCTACTTAAAGGAACATTTTGGTCTCTATTTCTGTGTAATTTGCTTTGGGGTTTCCAGGCTTGGCATAATTTTTCAGAATTTATTTTGAATCAGTTACAACTGTGTATGTTTAATAGCTTTATAAAGCTGGCCCTAGAAAAAAGCCTTTCACAAACTTCAGACAGACGGCTTTGAAAAATTTCTGCCTCAGCCCAGTGATTTCATACTAGGATAAAGGTTTACTTTGTATTGGTGAAGTACCTAAGTTTCTAATGAAAGAAAAAAAAAATCTGTTCTGAAGGATTTTACATGTTCTACAGTTTAGGAATCTCATAAATTGGCTATTAGATTATTTAGGTGTGAGATTATTGATATATGTCAAAAACAGTACAAAAACAAACAAAAAAACCCCCCAGAACAGACAAGAATGGGGAAAAAAAAAAAAAGGTACATAATTATCTTATGGAAACACTCCCAAGGAATGTCCAGGGGAAAGGTGAGAAGCATTTCTGTGGAGAGAACTGTATCTAATTCTGACATCTGGAGGAAAAAAAAAAAAGGAGAATGTAGGCAGGATTAGAAGAAGTTATTATTTGGAGGAGAAGAGGAAAAAGAAACTTCAGGATCAACTCAAATATATTAGACTTGTCTAGCAAGGACTTGTAGAGGTATGTAGAGACTCAACAAATTCCACCTTCTCATTTTATGTATTCTTGATTGTACTTAACCTGCTTGTAAAATTGCAGGTGCTACTAATATGAGGTTGGTTCTATATTTCACGCCCTGACAGCCTTTTCTATTTCTGCAGTGAAAGAAGTTATTATTTGAGCAATGTCAGTGTCCTGGTTTGAGTCAGAACAGAACTCATTCTGTTCAGTGATTTTACTTTCCAGCTCAGTCTCTGCTAAGTGACTGCACTGTCTGAAGTTAACGGCATATTTTTGCAGACAGTGTCTGCTGCTAGAAGTGATAACACTTGATTTTTATAGTGACTACCAGGCACTGGTCTGCAGAAAGGCTCTTCCTTGTACTTTCTGTTGTGAAGACCAAGGTCACTGCTAAATCCTGTGTATCACTGTGGGGGTGCGATAAGTGAGAGGCTGCACCTACAGGGAGGAGTGGACAGGACAGGTGACCCTAAACTAACCAACAAGGTGTTCCCTCCCACAGACATCATATTTAGTATAAAGCTGAGGGATCTTAAGGGTCAGGCCCTCTTCTTCAATGGTGGGTGTCCGAGAATGAGTCTGTCCTCTGCCTTCGAACCCAATCCGTACATTCCTAAATCCAGTTCCCAAACAAAGCTCCTGAATCTGGTTCCCATCTGCCACTGAGTCCAGTCTGGGACTTACCCACCACCTGCCCCGGAGCAGCAGAGGCGATGGTGACATATTTGCCATCACGGGATTTGGGTCCAGTACTGATTTTGTATATATTTGTATACATATAGTTTTATTATTATTATTTTCATCAAAGCAGTTTTAGTTTTCTTTTCCAGTCCATCTCTCTCCCTTACTCACTTTCTCTTCCCCTTTGGGAAGGGAGAGGGGTTAATAGAGAGCAGCTGTCATTCATCTAGTGGCAGGCCTATTCCTAACCCTTGACAGTCAGATGGATTTAAAATCTCTGCTTCAGACTGTAACCTGCTGTTCATATATTCTTTGTAGTCAGCTTTCTTCCTTTGTTTGTTTCTTTTTGGTTAATTTTATTTTTGCATTTCACTTCTTCCAGTCCATTGAACTTTGCACATTTCTTTCATTCATTTATAATCCAAAACAACCTCTTGGTATCTGATCACTGATTCGCAACTTCCTCAGCTTTTTCCTTCTCTGTCATGTTTTTTCTTAAGTTAGTGCCCCTCAGATTTTATCCACCTTAAACTTAAGGCTAGACAAAGACAGGTAGGAACCTGATGGAAGAGAAATTCTCAGATAACACATAGGGGACAAATTTTTAATATGAATATAAAGCAGCAGCTGTAGCTCAGAATATGACAGGAACCCGTCATAATTTAATTCTCTCACACTGGCATATACCTTACAAAAGGAGCAACAGAATCCCACTTAGTTTGGAAAAGAAGCAAATACTAATTTACAGCTCATACCTAAAGTGAGATTGACATGAAAATCACTTAAAATCTTATTTCAAGTTAACAAATTGTAAAAAAATCAAAGTTAAGACTATATTACAACATGGAAACAGCACTACAAGGTATGCTTCCAGGGCTGCATGTAACATTAACTGCATGTTTATAACATCATTTTTCCCTGATTTAAACATTATCTTTCTAGTGAATATATTTAAATTGGGAAACTGAGTATCCAATCATATCGCATTTATGCTTTTAAGATAAGAGGGGTGGAATACAAAAAGTTGAGCCATTGCTGAAGCTCACTGACTAGCTTAGTAAGTGAATCCCATCTCGGAACGGACTAGATATTAACATGCAATACGAAGTCACCAGTTTGCAGACTTAATTGCTATAAACTACCGGTACATAAGTAATATGCTTCAAATGAACTTGTATTCATGAAAGCAGTTGTAAAGGTAATGGTGAAGGAAATCAGTTAATAATTGGAATGTAATGTTCGTGAACACATGTTGAATACTTTGAAGTCATACCAAACCCACTATAACAAAATATAACTATAATATTACAGTGATTGTGTTATGTTACCTTGTAAATCTAGCTTGTATAGTAGAGATACAAAGGAATTGAATGGCCTAAGGAGGAGATGAGGCCTCAGGGGGAGACGACACAATAAAGATGAGGAACTGAACAGCCTAACGACTGGTTGAACCCAGCATAAATCCCCCAAAACTGCGGCAAACTGTTATGAAGCCAATTCAAAACCATATACGGGAGAAAGAATGTGGAAGTCATGGACAGGATATCAAGAAATACCTCTTCAGTGGCCACTAAGGACCTCCAGAGACCACCATGAAAGCCCCTCTGAGCCCAGATCTCAAGTGTAATGACTATGCAAAATTATTAATCAGTTCCAAGAAATAAAATGAATATGTATAATTATTACAGGAAAAAATAATAAACATATATGTAATCAGGTGATATAAATTTTGGCTGAGGCAGCATATGGCATGGACTACAGGCAGAACTATCCCCCTTGAATCTGGTGCTGCAAACAAAGAAATGTCTGCTTCTTAAAACTAAATTGGTGTTAAGGAGTTCCCTCCTGATTTCAGTAACAGATGGGGTTATTTTTATTTTTTTATTTTGATCTTCTGGCATTGCTTCTTAAGGCTTTACTGCTTGATTTAGCTAATTTTTTTTTACATTCTAATAAAATAGATACTCTTAGAAATACACAGGAAAAAAAGATGCACCAGGAATATTTACCAAGCACTAATATTACTTAGTATCAGAAATATTTTTTTACTGCAGAGTGGAATAGATTTCATATTATTGTTTTATAGTCTCTATGTGGCCTAGGTATGGTGTTTGACAAAAGCTTCCCTTAGAACTTCTTTAGAAATTTAGCAATGTGTTATTGTTGACTATTGAAATTTACGTATCTTTCTCTCTGGAAAGAGT
>NW_010391075.1:34065-39932 GCF_000710305.1 Buceros rhinoceros silvestris | reverse complement strand
AGAGTGGTGTTATGTCTCTACTCTTTGGGTGGAGAACTGTTTTTCCATAGGAATTTTCTGGTCTGTTATTGAAAATAAATTTTTTAAAGGAGCTATTAATACTACTGGAATCATTAGTAGGATCTGAAAGCGATACTGAAGATATTTGACTTTTGTACAGTCTTCCATAAAATGGATGTACATTTTGTATTTGTCGCTCTACTAAGGGCTTAAAAGATCATTCAAGAAGAGGTAGAAAGCTAACACTGTTATTATTACTGTTGAACAACTGGTCAAATGCAGTTTTTCCTCACTTTATGCTGTTTTCATTGAAGAAATGAAGTCCATTTGATTTTCTATAGCTCATAACTAGTCTAAAAATGAATTAATTTTCATGAGAAAAGCAATGTGTCTCCTGAAATTGGTAAGATTCTGTATTAGACATCAAATTCTGCTTCACAATCAGCTATGTAAAATCTAGTGCCGAACAGTGACTGATTAGCATTATATAGATTGACCTCTCGTGTAATCCAGTATGACGACTGGCTTGTGCTAAAAATTGTTAGCATTGCATTTCCCTCCAACCAGATTAAAAACGTAATAAACAGTCAATAAGCTTTTTTATCTTTCTTAAATTCAGTCTTTACACGGAGTTGGAAAAAGAACAATAATGGGATGTGAGGCTGTCAGGACCACCACATAGCCAGCACTATGCCAGTGTTCATTGCTTAGTGACCATGGACTATCTGATATCAGAAATATTTTATGCAAAATAAATCGGTATCGGTAAAACCTATTCTGTATATAAAAGCTAAGATGGTACCTAGAATCTACAGGGTTTTTTCAGCATGTGGAACACCTTTTCTAAGACACCTGTGCTGAAGGGGAAAGTTTACCCTGAAGAAGAAACACTTCTGTTGTGAATATAAAACAATTAAAAAAAATCAGTCCTAATTAAAAAAAAAGATGTTATGAAAACTCAAAATTCAGGGTAGTCTTTTCCATGTGTAAATAACTGTCCTGCTCATCCAGGCCACTAGTTTGTCATGGAAATCAGTAAGAATCACATACATATATCTAGCAAGGTAATTTTGCCCATAAATTTGATTGATACATCTCTATTGACTACATCGTAGATGCAATACTTCAGATGCCCCTACAAAATCCCATACTTGGGGAATAAAATATTCTTGTACTTTGTCACAACTGCAACTGGTAGGATATCTTCTTATAGTCCAAATGAATGTTAAGTGTAAATCTAATGGAATTGGTCACAGAACTGTAACAGAGAAATCTCTGGATGTATAGCATCTATCAACTTGTGGATATTAAAATTATATGAAGCATATTCCCTTGGTTGAACAAATACACAATAATTTTCATCTGTAAGTAACATTATAGAAAGGAAAAGGATATAGTGCACATATGATGTATCTCCAAGTCATCCTGACAAAGCCATTAGAAAAATCAAAGTAACACTATGCTTTCTATATAGTTCTTATAAAACAGGAATTAAGATTTTACATAACAATACTCTAATGTGAGTTTGAGAAACATTACACTGCGAAACTGCAGACTTTGATGAATACCCTACTAAGATAACAGCCCAGTCAGCTGCAGTATTGTTTATAATCTTAATGGTTTTTAGACAGCAATGAAGCAGCAATAATTCTGTTCCTTTTCAAACAATGTAGCATTGAAATAACTGAAGGGCATTCAAGGAAACTACAATTCTATTATTCTTTCTTGCAACTCGTGGGCTAAAATGATTACACTGCAATTTTTGGTTTCATAAAATAATGTCAAAAACACATTAACTTTTCTAGTGATGTTTACTTTCCTACAATACGTTTTTTCCACTATTTGAGAGCTCAAACTTACATCTATGTGAAATAAACAAATTACATGTACTAGGCATAACGTAATCACAACTGAAGTAAGTGCTTCTTTCACTGAGAATCTGCCTGAATAAACAATTAATAAATTGCAAGAATTGCATGATTTTGTACACAATATTGCCTCCATGGAAAAAGTTATCAAACTATGCACACTTCTGTTGGAGTGACTTGTCCTTGGTGTATTAAATAATAAGACTACTCATAAAGTTTTGCAGAATTTGGCTCCAAATATTCTAAAGGACATAGAATTCACAGTTGATGTTATTTCTACATCATAGAACTTTTCAAAGGTGTTAAGCCTTTAAATATTGTGACAGGCAGCTTACACATGTGTACAAAGGATTACTTCTACGATAACACATGAAATTTTACTACTGTTAAATCCAAAGACATTTTTTTCTCCAGTTTCTCTTCATGCTCTGAAACATTTGCTTTATTGATGTCAACACGGCTTATGTCATTGATGTAAATACACCAAGAGCATAATTTTGATTCTAACTTCAACACAATAAGAAACACTCATAACCATAGACACATAGGCCTCATCTGTAAATTCTCCTAGGCATCCAGAACTCTGAAACAACCAGAGACACTCTCCTAGCAATTCCTGGGAATGGTTCAGAGTAACATGAGTTCAAAAGCATTCCCAACAGATGGTCTGCATGCAGCCACCACCTTATAGCATTATGTGAGCCGTTTTGTTTTCCCCCACTGTTCTCATTGCCAAAGCAGTCTTTATACTTTGAGGAGTTCACAGCCGCAGCGTTGTCCAGTGAAAAGCACTGCACCAGATACAGAATATGATGCAATACAACATACATTTAATTATTTCTAAATGTCACTTTCACTTAAAGCACATTTACATTAAACAAAAAATAAATAAAATAAAAGGGAGTAGGTTATTAAGTAGATCACCAGTCCTACTGAAGTCTTAAATATTTAGCTAATGCTGTATGGAGACTTCCTCTAGGAATGTGGAAAAAGATGAGGAAATTACACACTATCCCCTGTAATACACTAAAGTAGTCATCTAAATATCTAGCCACGGTGGGATATCTTTCAGTTCTTTCATTTGCTTGACGGAGCTTGTCACTTGTAAGAGCACCCTAATTACTGGTCTAGTGATATTGTGGAAAAGGTATATAATCCATTTTCCCTGTGGAATCAGATTTGGTAGGAAGGCAACAGCCGGCATAGGTCAGACCTCTTCACCACACTGACACTATTTATCGGGAAGTAGTATCCGCTATTGGCATAAGAGAGGAGAAGAAATCATGCTTTCAAAATGTTTTAATTTTTAAGTTTGGTTGGTTGGTTGGCTGTTTCGCAGTGAAAGTATCAGCACTGCTGGATGCTCGTAGGGTACAATACTTCCACTAGTTAAACCTTTTTTTCTGGACTGCTTATTTTTCAGTGCATTATTTATCTATAATTTTGGGAGTCAAAAAGTTCTTATTCAAACTATTTTAGAATATATTCTGATAGCAGCTTAATTGTGTGCGGTTTTTGTTTCATGGGTTTTTTTATACAAAATGGATTTTATTACATTTAGGTTCTGAATTACTGTCTTCTCAGCAAACAACAGTCAGAGTCTACCATTTCCTTTGTCTATCTATAAAAACATTTAAATGAGGATAAATAAAAGCAACATTCTGTGTTCCCTATTTCCTTCTACCTCAATGGTTTCCTTCCATCCTTCTTATAAAGTTCTCTTATATATTAGCTTGGTCATATTTTCTGCTCTTTCACATGGAAGCAGAATGCCAAGTAAAGCATATTACTTACTGTCAAAGGTTTTCAGCCAGTGTAATTAAAAGTTTGTCTCCCTGTTTTTACTTAGCTTTTCCTGGCATTTGACTAATTTGGTAGCATATGGTAGGTTTGTTTATTAACTTGTGCACAGTAATAAAAGCAGTGCTTTAACAGACACACAAGAAATGTGTTCTATTTATATTCGAGGAAAAGACATTTTTAAAAGACTACACAAAATTATAAGCATTTTCAAATTTAATTCTGAAATCTGGAGATATCTGGATGGATTTATGTAACTGACTTTATAATAACTAATTCTTTATAAAGGTATAAAGATATTTTAATTAGCATGCCAGAAATGTGGCCTACAGAAATAATTCAGAAATGCAATATGTTATTCAACTACATGTACTTAGGAGAATGACAGAATGTCCTTTACTACAAGGACTTCCATTCTTTAGACAGCCTGTGTTCACTTGATAGACATTCGGAGACCTAAACATTTGCCCTAGGAAACAGATTTATATCCAGGATAGGTAATTAAGATTTTCACATTGATAGTATGTTTATTGGTAACGTGCTGATACTTAGCAGCCATTTCTTCTGCAAAATTGAATCTAATTTTTTGTGACTAATAAAATAAATTCTTCCAGTTGGTATTTCCATAAGAATGAACGCATACCACTACACATAGCAATATAATTAATGGTCAGCTTAAATCCCTATTCTATTAATACAACACTAGCTACTTAGCATGGAATTTGACCATTCCAGTATTTATTAAAAAATTGTTTCACCTTCAATATTTGCTGCCCATTTAATTGCTTGCCCTAAAGGAAAGATAGACTTCTATGCTATAAAGCTATAAAAAATTTACACTATCAACAAAAATGTACGGTCTTTTGTATCGTTGTTACTCATTTTCTTGTCTGTGACTTACTATACAGTGAAAAGACAGTAAATTTTATCCAGTAATTTGAGGAGGAGGAAAATGTTTAGTATCTGATGCACATACTAACCTTAATCTAGCAAAAAATCTCAGAAATTACTAACAAAATCAAAAAGTAAAATACAAATATGTAAAGTATTTACAATGAGACATAATGCCAGTCAGACAGAATCTTGTACAAAGTTAGCCTGGTAAGAGCAAAATGAATTATAGAAGGATGTACAAAAGATAAATTACTTTCAACAGAGAAACGATGGATTTCTTCATTAACTGTACGAGCAACAGGAGAAAATTATATACTACCTTACAAGATAGAACAGACTTATTTGATAGTATCTGATAACCTGTCATAGATTATACAGAAAAATACTAACAACACTCTCAAGGCACTGAAATAACAGATTACATGTAGGGAGAGCTCAGTCAGGATTTTACTGTTGTTACCCCTCATCAGCCCAACTTGACAGGATTAACAAATACAACCTACTAAAATTATGTTTGCTTGCTCAGATTCCTAGAAATATGTTAGTCATCTTTTAGACTTTCACAACATGAGAAGGGAAGGGAAGGGAAGGGAAGGGAAGGGGAAAAGGCAGAGGAGAGGGGAAAAGGCAGAGGGGAGGGCAGGGGAGGGGAGGGCAGGGGAGGATGAGAGGAGAGAGGAGAGGGAGAAAGAGAGAGAAAGAAAGAAAGAAAGAGAAAGGAAAAAAAGACTATCACAAAATTAGTCAGTTTGCATATTTAATTATGCAGTTTAAGTTATAAATGCACAGCACTTCTGACTACAGGACTTCCAGTCAAAATGACATATGAAATCTTGTAAGCCAAAACCGTATTTTTACAGTAAGACACAAAAGGATGATATTAACAGTACAAAAGGCATAAAATTGGAACTTACACAAGGGAAGGGAAGGGAAGGGAAGGGGAAAAGGCAGAGGAGAGGGGAAAAGGCAGAGGGGAGGGCAGGGGAGGGGAGGGCAGGGGAGGATGAGAGGAGAGAGGAGAGGGAGAAAGAGAGAGAAAGAAAGAAAGAAAGAGAAAGGAAAAAAAGACTATCACAAAATTAGTCAGTTTGCATATTTAATTATGCAGTTTAAGTTATAAATGCACAGCACTTCTGACTACAGGACTTCCAGTCAAAATGACATATGAAATCTTGTAAGCCAAAACCGTATTTTTACAGTAAGACACAAAAGGATGATATTAACAGTACAAAAGGCATAAAATTGGAACTTACACTGTAGTTTGCAGACACATACTAATACTTCACAGAAAATCTATACGTTAAA
>NW_010391075.1:23646-33967 GCF_000710305.1 Buceros rhinoceros silvestris | reverse complement strand
TCATAAAGAATTCTTATATTCCTTTTGTGGAAACCAGCCATAAGTGTATCTTTGTTCTCAGGTGCTATTAAATGTATACTGTATTTGGATGTGTTTGATATCTTCTCTGTTTTTATACTATCAGTAAGAATCACTACTTACTGATTAACACATTTCAAAATGATTACTTTCATTTGGCATCCCTGGCATTACAAAAATAATAATATATATATTATTCTTACTTTACACAGCAAAAAATTGAAATGGAAGGACTATTGAGACTCAGAATGATTTTGCTGCCCCAAAAGCTCTCTTCTCTTATAAAAATATGAACTTCTGTAGTTCTTTAGATTTTACTTTGAGAAAGTCTTAAGAAAAAGCAGTAAAAAAATTAACTAATATGAGACAAGAGAAATTATGTTCCTTTAGTAGATAAAGATTTCCTCTAAAGTCAAAAGGCACAGTAGTGGACATTATGTGAAAAAATCATTTTGAGTCGGTCACAATCTCAGTCATGTGAGATGTGCACATAGAAAGAACCAACAGGCTAAACCTTTTCTCCTTCATTCATTAATCATTTTAATGCACATCTTGCAGGGTATGCATATCTCCCTTTACACATAAGCATGGTGTGAATGTGTGATGAAGGCTGAGACTCCAATGTAAACAGAAATATTAAGAACTCATCAAATTGAAGCCACATTCACCACTCTTACCATCAGAAGCCAATGTGCTGTGCATTGCAGCTACAGTTACCAGGTAAGGATATGGAATATATAGGTGGAGAACTTCTAAGGCAGGGGTAAGAAAGTAAAACTTACAAAAGTTTAACAAAAAAAAAAAAAATCTGGCAGTGTTTAAACAAATATAAAGCAAGTTTTAAATACAGTTTGTGGGCTAATAAAGAGGAAAGTGTTCACATGAAAAATTAGAAAACACAATCGTGAAGCATTCTTCACTGGAAGATTGCTTTAGTGATTTCTAAGCTGTCACTGGGGCATGTTTAAATAACACAGACAATACTACTAATAAATACATAAATAAATGCCAGGAGTAAAACAAGCCCATGTAAGTGTCAAATAGAAGCAGAAGGTTCAAAATTCTTCTTTCTGACCTTTACTGAGAAGTCAACTCAAAAATAAAGAGGCTTTGCCTTAAGCTATTAATAAAGCTGGATTTCCAAATACCTTTGCACCCTCTTTCAGTCCAATCAGCTCCAAGACACAAGAATTCGCCTCATCTGCCAATTTAAAGTTTCTTTAACAAAAGATGCAAAAGATTTTCAGCAAGTTTTATCACAAGTACCTAAATGAAAATATAGAGCTCACCAGTTCCTTTGTCATATGGCATCTGGCTAACTGAGGGTCAGGGGACTTTCATCCTTATAGTCTCCTGTATCCAAAAATCTTAGTTTCTGCTTCCTTACTTATGTTTCTTAGATCACAGAATTAGTAAGAGGTATACACACATATGCGCATGAACTAATGCCCTTTAGCTATCTAAGTGTTAGCCATTTACTAATCTTGCTAAATATATGATTGAACTTTTTCCAATCAAATTGAAGTTATTTAATCACTAAAGGAATAAAGAAGTGTCACTGTTTTTCATTCCCATACTAATCTTCATTTTAAATGTATACAATTGTTCTGAACATTTTCAATATCATTAGACACTCAATGGCTAAAAGAAAAAAAATTGTATCAGCAAGATAACGATATGAGCTTTCACCTTATAAAACATTTTCTTTATTTGCATTATTAGACGCATTAATTACACTGTGAAATTTATATAAAAACTGAGCATCATACTTTCAACTGCAAAACTGAGACAAGGATATATAGAAAAGATCACACTCCAGCTATATTCCAATAGGATTTTTCACACCTGTTTGGTATATTATCAGTCCAGTCTCTGGGCTCTTCTCAGCCATGTGAAGAGGCAGTTATTTTAATAGTGTATAATAATGTAACAGCACAAACGGCTAAAATACTTGTCGTTGTTTCTATAGTTTTTAGTTTTATGAATGTGTTTAATCACCCACATATGCACCGTGGGTGCAAAACAGCAACATGTTTATGCATTTACATAAATATCACCCAGTCTGCAGTACTGCATGAAAAAAAAGTGACTGGAAAACCAATATACCAGCCAGGTAACTGACTTCCATATAAGCTCAAAGTGCAGAGCAGTTGCATTGTCTTCCTCAACACAAACACAGAGAACAACTCAGAATTTAAATTCCCTCTTGAAATCAAAACTACTAAAAACTTCAAAAAGCTGTATAGGAAAGAGTCTTTCAAGACTATTTATGAATTAATAGACATTACTTCTCAAACTGATAAACTGAAAAGCTTCTCTATTGATGAATTAAGCAGTGTGTTTTGTTAAGGTACTTGACATACACGTTATATGGCATGATTAAGTAAGCTTTATTTATTTGTGTCTTACGACTCGTATCTATTTAATGTTCTGACAAAAATTATTTGTTAGTGAAAATTAGTATGTTTTACAGACTACATGCTTGACCCTCAAAGGATATGGGTTTTTTGAACCGCCACATGCAGAATTTTACTCAGAAAATCATGCATTCAACATTACAGAGTTCCGTTCTTTCCCTCCCTTTAATCAAGAAAAAGCCATCAGATAAGAAGATTATTATCTGGATTACTTTGAGAGTTTCAGGAAAATATTCCATTTAGCCCAGAAATGTACCATAAAGAGTATGCATTGTGTATTCTCTCTTCTGCCAAACCCTAGTCTGATGGCTAAAAAGTGGTTGTCCTGCTATTTCTTTCATGTCAGACACTACGTCTTTGTTCTCCTGTTTTTTCCATAGTGTTGCACCATGCCTGTTCTTGCTGAAGTATATATTCTTACACAGTTTCCATCTGGTTTCAATCCAAGTACACAAGTGTCAACTACATTTGTCAGTGCAGTGGTGTACACATATACTACAACCAACAACAGCATGAGTTTTCTTTGTTCAGATGGTGAGGAATTATGTAAAAACCAAACTGACACAGGTACATAAAGACATGATTTTTTAATCTTTTTCTTTTACAGGTCCACAATATTGCCATTTTCTACGGTTTTGAAATTATACACATAGCAATCAAATATGATATGACTACTTCCATGAGCTAACATTGTTCTAATATCACAGTAAATGTATCATATACAGCTACCAATGAAAATCTTATATGCAGTATAATTAATCATAAATACAAACACTTATGTATTCCAGTGATAAGGATAATCACTATTACATGAACTATTTTGTAAAAACTAAGTATATTCCTTAACTTCTCTTTTACTTACTGCTCTACAATAATACTTCTTTTCATGGAAAAAAAAGACTACTGATTATGCTTTTAATATTCCTATTTTCTGTACTTGACAAATTAACCTTACTACTAACTTGCAAAATTGACAGGAAGGTTAGGTTTCGAAAAGGAATACAGTAAGGATTTAATTCCTTATTGGTTACAGCATTCATTAATCAGCAGTAATTTACATTAATATAAAAACATTGATCCTTCTCTGAGATCCCTCTCTTGTGAATAATTTCATCCTCCAGCAGACATTATGAGATATATTAAGAACTGGCATTTCAACAAATGAAAATGGCTTGACTGTGAGAGAACTACCCAATTAATGACCAAATACAAAATGATTTGTTTAATTTTTATATTGCACTGTCTAATTTTATTGCAATATTCAAGGAAAATGGACCTGAATTCCCTCATATATTTCACTGAAGAAAACACTGTAGTAACATTCACAGGTAATTAAAGAGATCAGATTTCTCATTATATTTTTCATATTTGCAATTTTAGAAAATCTTTCTTCTACTGACATGTGATACAGGGAATTCATGTGAAGATTTATTTTTAAAGAGAAATTATGTGGAAAGAATGCAATACTAGCATTTTTTTTTCCATTAAAATAAGTTTTTTGACTCAGTTCTGAGCACAGATTAGCAAACAACCATTTTTCCAAAAGAGCAGCTACAGGGAAGAACTACATCTACATTTGCATTGTTCTTGAAAGGAAAGAATGATCCATTGTTATACTAACAGACAGACAGGCAGGATGATCACAATGTTCTTCACACTTCCGTGTATTGCTTATCTTCCAAAAATTATCTGTTAAGAGAAGCTGACAAAAACTAGATGTAAACCCCTCTCTCTGATTAATTGGCAATAACATTGCCCAAAGTGCTGTCTACAAATTCAAGTTTTCATCTACACATAAACAAAAAGATCAAGAACCTGAAGGTCAACATGATCTAAAAGAAGAAATAAAACCTCTGATTAATAAGGGAAAATTGGGACACCTTAAAACCACTGTCCTTTAATGCATACAGACTCAGTAACAGGCTAAGACAGAAATTACGAGTGCTTAAATTGAGACAATGTATTTCAAGACTACTTGGTCTATTACTTGTCTGCATAGACCCATTCTAAAACAGTGGAAATACTTGTTCTTTATGTGTCTCAGTTTTCATTTCTGTAGAATGTGTTGCCTGCTACAACATGGTTGTGATATTGTATGGGTGAGAAATGGCAAGAAAGAAAATCTCTGATGAAAAATTCTCTACAAGTAAACCCAGGGAACTTGTGACAAAAAAAGCAGGAAAAAAAAATTGTATCACATATATTTTCCCGACTATGCCTAAGAGTTAGAAAATACTCAGTAGCAATTCCTGGAAGATCTCCCAGAGTTCTGGTTTTTTGTACATTCCCTATTGTCAGTCCTAATTTAAAAGTACAATCAGCAACTCAGAAATCATTAAAGTTGTAATCCAAATCCCTAACTAGAATGCATTATGTTGTAGATGAAGACTCCTTAACATTTCTTTCAGCAAATCATAAATTACAAATGCATTTTACACACTCAGTGGCAGACACTGTTACTCATGTAGTATAATAATCCCCAACTGACATTTGACCAAATAAACTGGAAAATAAGAAACTGTGAAAAATTATCACTGTAACATTAAATATGTTTCTGACATTAAGCCTCACTCAGTAGGAAAGATTTTGGCAGTTGAAGACTACAGCAAGTAGAAGGGAAGGTAAAATGAGGGGTCTGTCTGTGACAGAAGTCACAAAGATCCAGATTACACAGAAGAATTTTTTTCTGCAGTGTACCTAAGATTTTAAGAGTGACAGATAGAATAAGAAAGTAGAGAGAAGAAAAAATACCAAAAAGAATGTTCTGACCTAACATCATCAGGGAACAGCATAAAATCATGGAATATCACAAGGACCACTGCAAGAAAAGTATCAGAAGGACTCTCTCACAGCCATACGTAAAGTCTGTTTAAGTCTTACCTAACCACAGTTCTGCCTTTTTATTACAGTCATAGAACTAATTTGCATTACAATCTTTTTTCTGACATGACATCTCACTCCATATTTCCTTTGCATCACTACAGTAATCCAAAAAACCAATTTGCCCTTAGTGTAGGGATTCCCTTGCCTTCCTCCTTTAAGAACAACTGATGAGTCATTTGAAAACACTCCCTCTGTCACTAGTGAGGACCACCACTGCTGAGTGATGTACGTCCTCACCTGATGACTCACTTGGCACTTCACCTAGCAAAAACCCCTGAGTGGAATCTGCAATACTACATAAAAATCTCCTACTGCCACCTGAAGTAACTCCACAGGCTAACAGAAGGTTGCCAGTGTAAACTCTGAACCAAAGGAAGACTACGAATGTGCCTCTACAAAAATAAAAGGCAGAAACAAAAACCTTCCAGACATTTTCAACACCAAAAGAGCATACTGCAAATTGGAATAGAAAAAAGAATGTTAATCTAGTCAAATCGTCTTTTGAACAAACTTCTGAAACTTAAAGGCTGAAAGTTGTAACAGGCTGTATCTCTGTGTTGCTTCGTTTGTTATCTGTATAAGTAATATCTTCTGACTCAGTTTTGCACAAGAACTGTAAAAAACTTAATTATTTCAGGCCTTTTTTAAAGCTGTGATGACAATTTTCTACATATTTTTACTTACTTGATTTGATTATTATTTGACTTCTTACTGCTACTAATTCAAGTGAAGGAAGATAAAAGAAATCACAGTGACAGCATTGAAAAAAGTCAAAAATATGAACAGTAGTTCCTTCTCGTTCCCGAAGAAGAAGAAATACTTCTTGAGAAAATGTACTGTAAATACTAACGGAAATATTGTTGCAAATCAGGCTGGTGGAAAAACTAAAAGTGATCTCATTGAAATATTTTAGGGAGAATTCAGTAAAAGACTTTTACACACATACACATGGTAGGCCTACACAAAAAAGCACTCTTAAGGAAGGATCCGAAAACCTACCCGTGAGGGAGACAGATGTAATTCTTATCTGAACTGGGAGGGTGTCACACACATAGAGGGAAAATAAGCAAAAGTCTTTTACCTCCCATCAGTAAATTTGTCTCTGAATGAATAAATAGGGAAAGTGACTGAATTAGGATGATTATAAAACACTGAATTTCTGCTTACTGAATTCTTAATAAAAATAGGAAATACTGATGATATTGTGAATATATTTGTTGAGAAAAAATGGACAAAGGGATATTTCTAATAATTGAATGTTTTCAGACAGAATATTGGAAAGTCTCAAAGTAACTAGACGCCAGACGCCAATTAATTAGAAAGAATAAGAGACTAACAATTTGTTAGTTTTAATTTTTGAGAAATGTAGCATTCATATCTCTATTTCTGTAAGATTCTTACATGCATTATATATACTTCCACGTATTTCTATAATAATATGATATAACACATTCTGATCATTCTTTGTACTGGCCCCCTGAATAGTCCAAACACCTCTCACAACTCTATTTCACTGTGTTTTCAGGGTCTACTGCAGTTTTGGGTTCTACATCATATTTATAAACTGCATAACTGCTGTGGCCTCCTTATGGCATACACTTGATTCTCTGAAAGATGTCTGTTAATGACAGACTTCTCTGGATTTACTCAATTTTGCAGCATGTTTTCTCAAACCTTCTTCTTTGTTTTAGGTATTCTGAGCAGGTTTTTTTCTCTATTGTTGTATCATCTAAGGTATTTCTAGTCATTTCTGTAAGCTGTATGGCTGCATGTCATTATTTTTCTCCATTGACTGTAATCATGTCTTTCTTTATATTCTTTGTATACCTTTAGTTATTTTCAATGTTATGTGTCTTAAGAAGTACACCTTCCAATGAAAGGACTTTTCAGATGCCTCTCATCTGTCACTGGGCACCAATGAAAAGAACCTGGCTTCCCTTTCTTTGCACCCTCCATTCAGGTACTTATATACATCAGTGAGATCCTACTGAGCCACCTCTTCTCTAGGCTAAATACTCCCAGCAGAAGAAATATAAGAGATAAATAAATAGTACAGACAATACAGAAAGAGGAACACGAAATTATTATCATATAATAACACAACAGCACAGCATGAAATTAAGAAATGTTAAAAGCAAGCAGTGATTAACAAATTTTCACAAAATTGCCGCAGTATAGTTGTCGGATGTATAAACAACTTAAAAAACCTAGACAATAGAGTATTTCAAAGTCTAAACCTTATCTTGTAGAGTGTCTGTACCAGCCAGAGATTACAGAGGTGTTTAAAATATCGGGGTGATGGGGTGCGGGGGGTGGGGTGGAGGGAAGTATCTGGATATAAACAAGGGAAGTTTGATGTTTCTTACAAGCACTTGACTATAAAATTCTTAATCTTCATTTGGCTTACATGATTAGATTGATGTAGCTTAGCATATATTTAGCAGACATTGCAAGTAAAGTCAAGGTAGCAAGTGGAAAAATAATAAGAGAGACAAATATTGAATTAATGGTTACTGCATATACCTAACTAAATGGTGTTACAAATCAAATGCAGGATGAGGATTTAGATTCACTCCAAGAAGTGAACTGTACAAGAAAACATTATGACTCTTATCACCTGAGGGTGAAGGAGCCATCAAACTCAAGAAAATACTGTTTCTTTAGAGCAGTGGTTCACATGACTGTTATCCTGGTTGTCTTGGTCTTGGTAATGAGCTTTATCAGTTACATCAGCCCCTTTCCTGGACAATCTCTTGAAACTAAAAAAAAATGACATCCCAGTTGGAAGCTAGAAACTACTATGTCTGGTGATGGTGAAAATTCCACCTCTGAAAATCTCTCACTGCTGTTGGCTGGAAGGGGGACAGCACAAATAAAACCATTCCATTCTCCAGCATTCATTAAATGGCTGTATTTTTGGCCACTATCTGTGATAAAAAGCACAGGACTGTGCTAGAACAAACACGAGCTTTACAAGTGCTCCACTCTTTTCCCCATACTTGTCATTAAAAAAAGTTAGTAAATACTCTCATGCAGAAAACCATTTTACAGAGCAGCCATATAACAGCCTTTTTTAAGACTTTGCCAAGAATATTATGTTCACTGCTGATCATTTATAGTAAGGCTAAATAGTTTGATAAATAAGTAGAAAGAGCACAGTATACAGGTTTTCTAAAAGACATGAAATGGATGTAAGAGTCTCCAAAAGTGTGAATGAGAGTAAACTTTTAAACAGTATCAGGTGCAAATATTCTGACCGAAGAAACCAAGGTTCAATATTAAGAAATCCTGTCAGACAATCAGCTGAACAGTTCAAGGAATTAACTCACACCAGAGGTATGAAGGTAACAATTTGTTTTGTCACATTCTAAGATCCAGTTGGGACAGTGATTCAGTTCGGCTTTTAAGAGACTATGAGAGATTTTTGTGGCCTTTAATGTAAAAAAGTCCCCAGGAAGCTTTCAGTAGATCAAACTTTTGACACCCCAATCCAAATGTAAACTTGAAAATATCAATTGAAATGAAGGACCTATTTCATATTGAAATGTAAAGAATATAGAAAAAGACTTTGTATTTTTCAGAAACTCAAAACAAAAATATGATACAAATTTCTAAAAAAAGATATCCTAGTACGTCAATAAAGTTCTACCAAAATCAAGTCCTGCTGTTCTATCCACTTATGCTAGGACTGAAATTGGTCCGTGGTGATTAATTAGAACTGAGTATGTATGGTATATGGTTCAGTTATTGACCTATAGCACTCCTGGGTTCCCCTGAGAATGCTGCGACTAGTGGCTCCAGTGCTGGTGTGTGAAATGTTCTAACAAAACAGAAATCGATGCAGAGTGCACAGTAAACAGACACAGTCAATGAGCTATTCATTACATTTGTAAACCTTCAGTATAATTGGTGTGTGGTCAATTTATAAGCTGTAATCAACTGCGGCTTTATTTAATCTCTTATATGAAACATGACCAAAAAGCTTCATGTTTTATGTAGTCATAAGAACATGAAACTAGATAGGTATGTAGATACCTGAATGCACCCACCATCAAATAAAATAGATTTATCTGTTTGTTCTCTAATAGAAGCTGTTTAGAAAACACCCCAGTACTGTAGCTGGCAAAGATAGATTTTGTGTGATACTTTTATTAGGTGTTTTTTCTGATCAGTAATTAACACCTAAATCCCATAACTGTTGCCTTCAGGATAGCAATTTCTGGTACCAAAAGAGGGCACAGAGGAGGTACGTATTTCAAAATGAATGTTTACTCTTATTTACTTACTGATAGAAACCTTTTTATCATAAAACTAATTAAAGTTGGTAAAGGACAAATTTAGCCTTTTCATTTTAGATTGAAAGCAAAAACCAAAGCGCATATTCACATAAATCTTCAGAGAGCTTCTAATAACAATCAGTCTCTAAAAGATAACTGCCTTCAAAAAAGAGCAGCAATGAAGGATTTATTTCAAACCCCTGAATATCAAGAACAAGGAGCAAAATAGGGGGCATGGCATGGGAAAGTTTAAAGCACATCTATTGGCTTCACCATTAACCTTCTATCTCTTTCCTTTAAGTAGATGGATTATGGGCATCTAGACAACTTTCCCCTCTCTGGTTCAGTTCAATCTGCTGAAACCAGAACATCTAGGTAAGTTTTCAATTATGGAGTCCTCTAAGGCCCATTTTTTCCCCCTTCGGTGAGCTTCTGAGTTTTTGCATGTGGAGGATTCATCTAAGAGACTGTTCACTCAGTTTTTGTGGTGCATTCTGACCATACTCTCAGCCAAAAGAAATGACACGGTGTTATCACATTGCAGAGCCTAACATATCATACTTCATTTCATTGCTGGGTTAATTGCAGCCATGTGGTTTCACGGCTCAGCACACAAGCAGAATGAACTTCTCCCTGACTGAAGTATTAAATAAGTGAACTTGATAATATCTACGTGGGCATATTCCAGAGAGCATCAGCTTCTCTCCATGTAATCTCAAGGGACAG
>NW_010391075.1:11544-23570 GCF_000710305.1 Buceros rhinoceros silvestris | reverse complement strand
AGTGAAATAGAGGAAAATAAATATTGTGAAAGGTAAGACAAAGAGGCTGAGCAACTTACACACACCCAAACACATTAAGATAATTTCTGAAAAAAACAAACAAACAAATGAATAAATAAATCTGATGCCTATCTATCTTTGTCCAGGTAGTTGAGTATTTCTCGTACTGCTGTCAACATCTCTCTGAAACAAACAAAAAAAGATGTTCTTAAATCTCTCTAATGTCAGCATCTGAGCGTATGAGTTGAATGCATGTCAGACTTTGTTATGACACTGCAATAACGAAAAATTATAGCCTAGCAAGTGTAAATTAATCAGAAAAGAAACTTATGATGCAAGACGAGAGTTACCTAAGCCATAGGGTCTTGAAAACAACTCTGAAGTGAAGCGCAGAAAAGCCAGCTGCCCAGACAGTTACTCTTAAACTTTTTTAACTACATGACTTGTCTATCAACAGGGAATGAATAACCAATAATTTATTTAAAAAAAAAAAAGTTACTTCAGACAGCTAGTGCTCAAATCACCTCAGATTAAATTATGATGTATCAATGCTACGTTGATGAAGACTGTCAACTACATTATAAAGCCAAAGATCTAATTATATTTTAGAATACGTCTTTTGAAAGATGCTGAATATAGCAGTTGTTTTGAGTATGAAATTATGTTAGCAACAAGAGAAACTATCTCTTTTTTCTCAGAATTTATTTAACCTACTTGTGCTTGGGTAAAAGATTCTTTATAAGCTTGAGCTTTCATTAATCATTATCTGAGACTACTATAACTAGATTAATTTTATTTCATATAATGACTACCAATTGTGAAAGGAAGACTGGTCAGTACTATAATTACCACAGAAAAGACTCAGTTACAGGTTGAGTACTAAACCAAGAAAACTAAATCATACGGTACTAAAATATTCAGATATACATCACATTCTGTTTATATTCCTGTTAATGTTAATCGGCTGATGATGGACTTCTTCACAAAGTTAAAAATGTTCAGAGACTTAAGTTATTCAATGCTAGTAGTCTGGAATGGAGACTCTTCAGCACAGCTGGATAAATAACTAATAATTCATTCACTAAATGTTCCTATTTCATTTTACGATATGCATTTCATATTGTCAGATGTTTTGAACTCCTATGGAATTTCTTTGAAAACCTTGATGTGGATATAAAGTGGTTTTCTGAAGTACAAAAGGAGAATCGTTATTTTGGTCCTGATTTTATTTATGAATTTTGGCTGAGGTACAGATATATGTATTGTTTTCACATATAAATACTTTCTGACAAATGTCTATATCAAAGTTCTGCAAAAAGTTTCTGAAAAGTGAAATAATGCAAGATGTAACTTCATGAAGACATGACAACTGATGTTCAAAGGTAAATTAGTATTACAAAATCATACCCTTTGATGGCAAAACGCAACTTCTGTGAAAACAAAACATAACTTCTCCTGCGGGATCACCATGTATCCATAAGCATGAGGCTGGTCCTTGAAGACCTGAACTCATACCAGACAAGAAGTAATTACATACATTGTTCAACACCAAAGCGGTGGTTTGACAGAATTCGTAGCTCCCACCTACAGTAGTACTACATTCATCCACCATACACAGCACATCAACAATGGATGTAACCACAATTAATATTTGGAATTCAGAAAAGAAAGTAAGTAGTTAAAACAGGGGTTTGAATGACGGAGAAGTATTCAGACAATACTTCTTCAGAAATTCTGTGTTCTGTCTTCAGTTTCATGACTTAAATGATTCAGTAAGTTCCCTTTATTTTCTTAGAATGAAAACAAAACAATAAATTTATTATTATTTATTTTCTTTTACATATTATCAAAAAACTTATTTTAGGTAGCCTATTATCTTAACTGATTCCATAAATAATTAAAACACTCTGAAAGGGAAATTCTTACTTTTCTATGTAATACCCAAAAGCAAAAACTCCCAAAACTTTTGCACTAGCACAGTACTGAAAAGGAAAAAATAACGTCCTAAAAAACCAAAATGTCCTGGAAAATAATTTCCTAATCCTCTAAAGATGAACTTCCAAAGTGAATGGACACTTAATAATCTTCACTGCAATGCCTCTGAACTTCACATATGGTTTCTAAATAATATTACCATTGTAAAACAATTCATAGAATCTGAACCATTCAGTTTCTGTGATAGACGCATCTAAAAACAGTCTGTTCAAAAATTATTTTTTATTCAGCAAAGGATCTTTAAAGTGTGCATTACATGAAACCTGAAACATTTCATTCCCTGAAGAGCTAAGGGATATATGTTGAAAAATTTTGTGGACATCCGTGTTTAATTCTGCCCCTCACTAATATTTCACACCTCCATAGCGGAGGCACTGTTTCTGACAGATTATTTTCAATGACTGATGAAGTTACTCCAGTCAGCCTCTTCTCTTCAGCTAAAATGCTCAGTCACAGCCTCAGTTGCTACAGGTGGCAGCTCTCACTAGACTTTCAGTGCTCTGTATGTCTCCCCTCAATGGAGAATTTCCTTTCGCAATAGATGCTTCCTAGCAGAGAAGCACAGAAAGAAGCTGAACTACGGTTGCTAGAACACCTCCAGGTTTAGTATTTTCTAAATTTGGGAGTGCCTGACTTGAGGGTTTGATATTCTTATACCTTTTTCTTTTTTTTTTAATGTAACAACCTCTTTATGCCACAAAGACCAAAGCATTATCTATAAATAATCCATCAGAATTTTGAAATGATTTGCATTTTTACACAGTAAATGACACAGTGCTATAAATGAATTACATGATTAATGCACAATATATCATGATACTTGAGCTTTTCATTAAATCATCAACACAAAAGTGAGCCTAAATGTGAATTTACACATTTGGCTAAGTAAACTATTTAAAAGTACACTTGCAACATGCAAATAAAAAACATTTGTAATAGTTTTGGACACAATGCAATCATCAATTTTACTTCCTTTTCTAACTAAAATAACAATTTTATTCACCATAAATGATACGCTTATCACACAGTATCTGAAATAATCCTCCTGTTTGGATGCTAATGCCGTAGCACGAAAACTGATACTCTCAACTGTGATGTAAATAATTCTACTTCTGTTTCTCCCATGTAACTTCTTGCAGGTACCTGGACTGAAGTTGATTTACCATAAACGTCGTAACCATGTATCAGGAAGAAGATTCTTTTCAAAATAACATCTACACTTTATAAATAGTATTATTAATATCTGTATTAATAATAGAGCAATTAAGTTATTAAGAAATTTGTACACTACCTGAAGTATTACAAAAGTTAAACACCATTAAGTAGTTGTCTTATCTTTTAGTGCTTGCCTGACTTTTCTTCATAGCAGTACAAATGGTTAACAGTAGAACAGAATATACCTGGAATAAGTACTCTATCTGAGTCAAATGAAAAAAATAGCTTGCGCTGGAATAAAGCACACAATAAAAATAAAAATACTGAAGATCTCATGATATTTTTAACATGTTTTAAAAGTTGTATCAAAAGTTTTATCAACGAAGGAAAGACACAAGTTTAAATATCCCATTCTCTAATGGGTAAAAGCCACATAATATCCTTGCTAAAATATACACAGCACATAATCCTTTTTTAAATTTTTTTTAATTTCAGGATGTCCAATAACAAGCATAAGAAAATTCATCAAAGTTCTATGTTTTGGTTAAAGCTATTAAACTATAAAAGTATTAAAGCATAGTGATAAAGTCAGATACATGGCAATGCAAAACCTATCAATCATCATATTTTATAAGAAATCTCCCATTCATACTTAAAATGGAGTGATTTATTTCTAAGCAAAAAAGAAAATGTAGTTCAGTATTTTTAATTCAGAACTACAGATAAGGTTCACGCTTAATAAAAGCTGAAGCCTAGTGATCCCTTTCCAGCAGATACAATGCAACATAGGGTACAGGAAAAAATAATTTTAATACCCTCCTCAAAGTAAGAATTCTAAGATATTTTCCAAGACAGTTTACGACAGTTTCAAAAGGCTGGCAAGATTAAACCTGAGCTGCCTGAATTATCCCAAGACTCTTAAGCAAGTTTCTGTGTTTTGCAGGAAAATACAGAATCTCTATTTCACACAGTCATAACCGTATTCAATTTTGAGAGAATCCTCAAATATAAGCACTGAACCACTGACTTTTGAGAACTGGTTTATCCACAAGTGATACCAGAGCAACTAACGATAGCCCAAATCATGTACCAGACACAAATGACATGTAAGAAAAGAAGTCATGTATAATAAAGCCCTGGTCCCTACCATGCCAGTGAGCACCTCCAGACCTTTCACAAAAAACATTTCAACCCTTTCACAGCATTAGCTATTTGAACAAATGAACGATAAGTGAGATGTTAGGAGTTTTATCGATAGCTGTCCATGACTGGAAAAATGATTACCAGTGAGCTCTACAGTCAGCTCATCATTGTCACAGTTTGTACTAGTGAACTTTTAATATACACTGTAATTTCTTTTATTACTTCCTGTCTTCAGGGCACATACACTGAACTTGATACTCGGGATTTTGATTTTTGAGAAAAAGTAACGAAACAGGAAAGCAACTAAAATCAACAGAAGCTTCATTACGAGCAAATAAAACGATATATAAAGTTGAGTAATGTAAAAAAGCAAATTATATTATCACTTAATTACTTAAAGGAGGATGGTTTTGCTGTAAATTTCCATGATTCTCTGTTCTTGTTTTGTAAAACAGACTATCCCTTAGCCTCATAAGTTATCTGTTTATTAATGTTCATTTTTATTACAGAGTTATGCTCATGAAGTACTCCAGCACTTGCATGACAACTGCCACACTTATCCTTTTAAGGAATTAACCATTTTGTATTCAGAGCAGTCTTTACATAACGTACAATGAACATGACATGTTGAAACAGAGTAAACAACGAAGGAAAGCAAAAACTGAATAATGAATATTTTTCCTTAAGTCAACATTGTAATTTTATACATGAATGAAGTTGTGCACCTGTTTGAACAAAAGAGAGATTCCTCAATGCACATGCACAGGGGAGCTGAAATAAGTGTTATTTTTAAGTTTAATTACAGCAATTTCCCAGTCTAGCTAAATTTATTTTACTAAAACTATTTATACAGAGGATAGTAATATTTCTTAAGGAGGCAACATATTCTAACTGTCAGAATAAACATTAGTAAAGTTTGGGAGAAACTGTTTCAGATTATGTTAACATTAACAATTTTGATGTCATGTTACCCAACTACCATATTGCCCACGTAGGAAAATGTCTTTAGAAGTCTTTGAGGGAATCAGATAATCATGGCTGTAATTTAACAACTCCAGTAACTTCCTACAATATTTAAAGACCAAAAAGTTTATAATATATCACATAATAAATATTGATTTTCTCCATAATGATGTTTAAAAGCAGCAGTATATTACTAAAAAAGTCGACATTAATCATACGAAATGAATTTTCAAAAACTTGTAGGGTGAATGGTCTCTTGCAAAGCCTGAAGGAAAAGCTTTTCTAACTTTTGGAATGGAGACAGATCTCTCTCTTCATGGGAAAAAGCAGAAAAATAAATTTTCTTACCTCAGCTCATGAATTATAAGGTTCCCCACTCATTCCTTCTCACATTGTATTTTATTGCTATCAGCGGTCTTTCTACATTCTGGTTTTATAAATTTTAGCACTATTGTTAACACTCTGTTTGTGGAAGAAAGTAAGAATGGAGGAAAAACTGGCCTTCGGTAACAGGAACATTTTGATTTTTCACATCGGTAACAGTAGTTAAGTGCACTGATCCACTCACATTCTAAAATGAGTAAGAATCACTGCGTATTCTGTCCTAAGGTCTACCGTTTCCTGAGACTCTTCATCCTGTGTGGGCTGATTCTGTGGGACTGAACTATTAAGGCCATGAATGGTGAATGTTCAGTCCAACCAATAAAGAGGCACTGATTGGGTTTTTAAGTCACGCTGCTTAAAAATAACATGTAATTCAAAAAAACAGTTCCCTTCTCAAAAGCAACACACACATCTATTCCTAAAAAAGGTAAAAAAAAAATTCATATCTACCATTATTTCCTTGACTTCCCACAGATAAAAATATTTGGCATTTCTTTTTTGAAGGATTTTTAATACTTTTGATTTGGAAGGGACTACCTGCATGTTTCACAATGAAAATCAGGGGTTTATGAAAAAATATTATTTTATCAGGACTCCATGTAAGTTAAATATATCATTATTACCCCCACTAACAAATAACAAGTGGTAATTATATACGAGCTTACAGAGCAAAATAAAGCTTGCATTTAAGTATATTCCAGTGAATAAGTAGTAGAACATATAAATCTGTCTTTCCTCTAATTATTCTTAAAACACACATTTTCTTGCTTTTCTATTAGGCTTGAAGGCATTAAGTTCTTACACAGAAGTGTAAGAACTTACACTGGTAAGGAGCTTTGTTTCAAACAAGCGCTATGAGTCATTTATGATTTGTTTTGCTAAGCACTCCAAAACCACTCTAATAGAACAGCACATAAACCACAATTCTCTGACAAATCAATCAATGAACTCTGAATAAACTTCTTTAAATCATTATCCTCTAAGTACAGTGCAAGAACATTATCAGCTAATACTAAGAACAAAGAATGTTTAAAAAGATAGAGAATAATACAAATTGAATAACTGTAAAGTAAAAATATCTTAATCAATGACACATGAAGATAATTTGATCTTTCTCATAATATTGTCATCCATACCTCTTTAGAGCATTTATTAACATACGTAAAATTTGCATAGAATAAAAATTCAAATTTTTCATTCACCACTTAATCACACTGATCCTACCAATTCTTTTCTATAAACATACATTCATATAGATACAATTTTTGCTTTTACATTAATCTATATTTCTTCAGTATTTCTAATGTTTATCAAACTTTTCAGAGATTATGACAATCATTGTGCTTTTATGACATCACTTGAACTGTGTTGTAGATCATAAAGATCTCTTCATTTGGTCTTTATTCTTTATTTTGTTCCAAGAGTGAGCTATTTTGACTTAACTAATGCAATCTTATGAGATTAAAATAAACCGTGTTCCATTTCAGTAGAAAAAATACTTTATACTTAGTAACAATAGAACTAAATGAAAATATGCAGTACACTGATATTTTGTCAAAATGTATTTACTTACAAGAAAATAAAATTATCAATTGGTTAAAAGTAGTGCTAAAGAAAATTAGGTTAATATAACAGCTATATCCCATTTTTCTGATATATGACATACAGGTGTATAAGCTTTACAGAGGTGTGTCTAAAACAGGGTGCATTATCTAAGATGAAGTAAAGTTCAGGTACTCAAAACCAGCTGAAGCTATTTGTGTGAGGGTTGAATAACAAGTAATTTACACATGGAATTCTCACTTTAGAGCTTTTGTGATTCCTTTTTTTAGCCACACAATTTAGCAATGTTTCTGTAAACATGTATTAATTTTCTGCAGTATTTAACTGTATCCTTTAAGGTAGGCTCATCAAATTGAAGGCAATGGAAAATTCAAAGCACTTTTGCTGGAAGAAAGAAATTAAAACTAAATCCGAACTGAAATTCTACTGTAAAACCACTTTACAGTGATAAGCACAGAAATGTGTTAATTTCCCATAAATTGGCATCAATTCTCCCATCCCTGTGTGGATTCCTTGGTATTCCAGGCTGTCTGAAAGGACACTAGGTGCCTAAATTCAAAGAGCTGAAGACAACAGATTTGTTTGTTTCATTGACATCTGTGAAAAAAGGAATTACAACCGAGTGTTCACTCAACTTCTCATCAGATTTTGGCTAGCACAGCTCATGCTAAGGCCTGTGCTGGGAGCAGCACCATTAGATCAAAGCAAGAGCATCATGTAGGCAGAACAGGTGGCCAGAAAGAGCTAAAATGCCATTAAGCAGCCATCATCACCTGCAGTTGCTGTCTTCTGCAGCCATCATCTTGGCATATTGATTGTCTGGCAGTTTCCTCTGAATCTGCTAACTTACAGCAATGGTATAGACAAAACTTCTAAGCTAGAAGGAATAAAACACCAGTTTACCAAAAAAACTCTCAACTTTTGAAGCTGATCCAACAGCAGCTGGATTGCTGAGGCTTTCCAGCTTCCTGGTGCGATACAGGGAACGCCTGCCTTGTGATGGATGAGCACTCTCACCATCGGCTAGGTAACTAATTTTTCCTCACAGGTGCATGAATTAAGAGTTACATGTTATAAGTTAGGAAACCTTATGAATTGAGTGGTGAGTAAATGAATTTACGTGAGAGACTAGTCTGGGCAACGGAAATTGAGCCCTTGTTTGCTCTCGTTCATTTTACCTCTTAATGAGCTCAGAAAATAAAACTTAACTCACAGAGTATATTGTCCTGCACATTTGAGAGACCCAAATGGACCGCGTCGTTATGGCTGCAGAATTATGCTTTCCAAGTGGGTAATTTAACAGTACACATCGCACCAGTGGACAATAGTATGTACAGCTGTAGCTATAAACCATTCAAGCATGGGTAAGCACAACTTACTGCAAGAGTGCAGTAAAGAAACTAAGCTTCTACATCCAGGGCCAGGTTCAGCAATGGTATGAATTAAGGGCAGGGGCCCCACCAAAGTACAGGGACACTATACCATGCATGTCCCACTGGGAATACACAACCAGCTCATCTACTTTCCCTGCTCTTAGTTCATGCCTTTCTATACCCATGATGCAGACTGCCAGAATCAGGATGGCATATGAAAGTCACAGCAAAAGAAAGATGCTACAAGATGCTACAGGGGCTTATCCACTGCAAAAAACACACTAGCTGCTACGAGAACGTGACAAGATGGCTACAAGATACTTAAACAACTATATCCACTACACACACTACAACCAGAAGTACCTATTTAGCCTCTGGCTGAAATGAATTCTAGTCCTTCTCCAACTCCAAAAGCCGCATTATCTCAATGGTAATTTCTCTGAGATGTATAAAACCTTTCTGCTGCAGGGAAGTTAAATTGGTATTTCAGTGTACCACTGGAGAAGAGGTATACAAATTCAGCTTACAGACATAAGTTTATAAATTGGTAAGGTGTTTACTCTGCCCAGGAAACTTTAGAATAATGACACACAGTGCACATTTTGCTAGAGAACATTCAAATAAACTCTAATCTTCACCAAGCTGAGAGAATAACCTCTTGTTCATGTAAGCATGATAACAGTATTGCTAAACATAATGCTATTTGTGCTAAGACTAGATCCTTAGAGCCATAATGATACAAAAATTAGCTTTTCTTTAAAAATACTTGCTAGCATGGTTCAAATGTATCTTTTTTCTCAAGAGCAGAAGATAAAATTTACATAAACTAAAGATACTCCATCTCACACACACATGCAAATACTCATGTATATATAGTGAACACACGCACATGTATATATATTGCACTATATTTCAAGATTAAAATACGTTTACGGTGGACTCGTTATTTCTGAATGTGTCACACTGGTAATGCTGTATTTTTCTTAGTGTTTTTTACTGCTTACCTCTATGATTTATTCAGGAGCTACAGTTATTTTAGGTACCATCTTTCTTTCAAAAGAGTTTACTAATACTAACTCTGTCAAGTGTGTCAGTAACCTCCTTTCATCATGGTATTCTTTATTCTTGTTACAGCCTTTCAATATTTAAGAAACTACAGAATATTAGCCTTGTTGTAGGAAACCTGCCTATAACACGAAGGCGACAGAGGTATCTTGGAGAAACAGCGACTGCTGATGTAGTCTTTCTTTGAGCACAGAAGAGCAGAGCTATAATAATCTTTGAAAAAAGAGATAAATTCATATCAAAACAGTGTTAGGAAAACAAAACTGAGGAGGTAGGGAAAAGATGAGGACAAGAAATAGTAATAATGCTATCATCAGATAAAAGTTTCAGACCTTTATAATAAACATCATCAGTAGAGAATAGAAAGAAACTAACTTATTTTGAAACTAAAACTCTTTTTAAATAACTTAGGAAAAGGACATTACTTGACAGCTGTTTGGACGATTATGGTAAAAGAGTTCACAACATTTGGACAAGCATACTGACATTGTACTAGAAGTGTGAGATAGGTACCAATCGCTTTACAAGTGTGTTATCCTGACAGCAGAGTGTATTTCTTGTGAGGAAAATGCTGCCCTGATAAATTTCCCTCACCGTATTCTACTAAAATGTTTTCTGTAGTCAATCAAATATTATGCTATGGGATCAGTGTAGATTAGTGAATCTTCTGTGAGGGTTATTATCTGTTTTTCTTCCTTGAACAGGAAGAAACAATTTCTGAACTGGTGGGATAAATACAACAACCTAAAAATGAGTAAAACTCCCAGAATTCCCAGATAACTTATGACTCATGTAAATACTGAAGATAGCAAGGGGAAAGAACTGCAAAAAGCTGTTCAAATTGGCACATATATAATTCAAAAGGCAGCTTGCATACAAAATATTATCAAAATTCTTTCCTTCTGGATACTTCTATGCCTCTGCGCAATGTTCAGTAAGCATATGAATGCAGAGTAATACCATACTGGTTTTGTTTCTATATGTTGCTTCCTTACCAAGTGACAGAAATAGCTCCGGTCAGAGAAAGCCTTTAATCTATAATCCTCTCACATGCGACAAATTATGATTCATCAAAACGAAACACTTCAAGATGTGGTTCATCCCTGTTTCTGGACTTCCACACAGAACACGTTTTTTAATGGTTTTGCTCAGATAAAATGGAAAATCCTTCATTTGCCAAAGCTTTTCAGCCTTAGAATATGATCAGAACACACACAGTTTTCACACAAGAATTGTGAAGCTTGCATAAAAATTTGAGTGCATTTGAAGGACAAGTTTTTTCAGACAAAGTTTTAAGGTGGTGCAGTAATCTTTGTAATAAACTGAAAAGCTGAAGGAATGCAATGTCACTCTTTTATTGCTTCGGAGAAGAAATTACTATAAATGAAGTTACCTTAATGGAAGCAGAATACAATGAGGTTTCTTGCAAAGGCTTAAACGGAAAGCAACATAGTATTTCTGACCAATGAAAGTGATAACAGAATGAAAGCAGGAGTTAAGTTTTTGGAATAGGAATTGAGCTACATATTGGAAAAAAGAAAAATCTAAATGCACTGGACTTAAAGTCCTGTGAACATCAAACCATGAAGTTAAAAGCTATATAATGTCTTCCATTTAATTAAACAGCAAAAACCTTTAACATTTATCTTAATTATAACTTTATAGCTATCTAGTTCCGGTGTTTTACAGCTTTTCTAGAGAGAGATAGTATTACTTTGTGTCATCATGATCTTGTTTTTTGGCATACGCTCCAAGGTTTAGGCCAACTGCAATTGCCGTAGGTGTCGGATTTACATTCACCTAATCAGGTATTAATTATTTATTTTGTAATAACAAATCTCTAAATCTGTAAGGAAAAACAAAAATCAGATTTTTTTTTGGAACTAAACTTAGAAATTTTATATTTTTAAAGTATCCATCCTGGGCAATTTTTCTTGAAGCTGGCATCGTGTCAGCAGAGTTAAACTGTGCAGATTAGTATTCTGTTTTTCAAATATGGAACCACTGTTAACTTCTGCAACAGAAAATAAATTGCTCAAATTCTGTTTTTCCTATAAGGTGTAAGTTATTCAAACCATTTCACACTTCATAAATTCAGTAACACTGCTGGTCAAAACTATTCTACTCAATGTTTTCGAGTGATAACCGAAAAAAGTGAACATCAGAAGACTAACATCCTTTATGACAAATGTAAAACTTATACTTTGACAAACTATAGAAGAAAAATATATCAGTAAGAAATGCTTTTATTGATTAACATATTTTTAAACACCTAGTGAATTATTTCTATGACAAGGTTTTGCATCCCTTTGCAAAAGTATCCAGGCAAACCCACTTCCCCCCCCCCCCCCAACCCCCCTCTGGGGGAAAAAAGTTTTAACACAC
>NW_010391075.1:0-11492 GCF_000710305.1 Buceros rhinoceros silvestris | reverse complement strand
TATGCGCCAACCCCCCCCCCCCCCCCCCCCCCAACCCCAGATCTGGAGAAAGTAGATTTATCAAGCAAAGAGGAAAAGTGGAAAGGAGAGAGCTAAATTTACATATTAATGTTACAGATTCCAGAATTTTATATGGTTAATTTCAAAGTTAGAATGGGAATGCAAGCGGTGAAAAAAAAAATGGGACAATCCAAAGCAGACTAATGAGAAAGAACGAAAAAGTCATAGGAAACTAGTAAGATCAGTTTTCAAGAAAAATTGTAGCTTCAATAACAAGGTAAAATGTAAATTCTATTAAGTAATGTCTACATTTTTTCATAGTGGCTTCAGATAAACAGAGCAACAACAATTTGTAATAAACTTATAACAATGAAAATGTGTGTGTGAATTTTTTATAGTATTTTTTTTCTGACTCCAACCTTTTTATTTCATCTCCAATATGCCATGATACCTTTGTTTTGTTTTGTTTTGTTTTTGAGTAATGCCAAATTTTCTTTAGATATATTCCAGTTTCTCCAGAGTGGGAAAAAGGTTGTTCTCTAAGTCAAAGAACATACTAAGGAGAGACAGACAAGCAGGAGAGCAGTTTCTCTGCCAGGAAACATGATGACTATGGTTTGGGTAGAAGTCTGATGAAATAATCACATTCACTGTAAAGAAGTAAATATTAGAAATTGTCAGAGCTGTAGTCAAAAATTATCTTCTTTTAACAAGGTAATCACAACTTTCTTAATTATAGTAGAGATAAAAATGTCATTCAAATTACCTGGGGTACATAACATTACGTATATGCTTAAAGAGAATAAAAATGCAAAACAATATACTTCATGTCCTGATGTACATTTTCTTTACTTATTTTTGTGTAATTAATTGTCCAAAACCATTCCTGCCATTATGCTAAGAATGAAATTGGCCCTGAAACACTTCTTGACTGATCGAATTAGGAAGCCGAGGTCAGTTGCCTGGCTACAACAACTAGCCTCTTTTGTCTCTGATAAGATAGCTAGTTTTCTGCTAGCTAGGTATTTTGTCCATGATCTGTCACATCTGCCAAGTTGTTCTAGGCTAACTAATAATAATAATAACAAAACAAATGTAAAAATAAATATCAAACTAAGCAGTTTATTTATATGCCAAAATTATTACAAAAATCACTGTGGTCTTAGACCTTCCCAGGGCAAAATTTGCTACTCTGCAGGGGAAAAAAATCGTGAAATCAAGCCTGCCAAATCTGACTTTCGGTGCACATCTGTTGTCACTGTGATTCTAAATTCTGGCTTTGAAGGAAGAGTGTATGAAGAAGAAAATTAAAGGCTCAAAATTCCATTAAAAAGCTTCAGATCAAGATGGAATTTTATAGTTTTCTAATGAAAATTAATGGAATTGCTCACATGTTTTTCCAGGAACCTCACCAGAGAGATGAATCACAGACTCAGAATCATAGGTTGGAAGGGACGTTTAAAGAGAATGTAGTTCAATCTCCCTGTCATGGGCAGGAACATCTTTCACTAGACCAGGTTGCTCAAAGCTCCTTACAACCTGACCTTGAACACTTCCAGGAAGGGGTCATCTGAAACTTCTTTGGGCAACCTGAGAAGCTGGTGGTGAAAAGAGATGACAATGTTTTTTTCAAATTACAGAAGTACTCATCTTCTTCAGAAGATGATATTCTCTCAAAAAAATGATGAAAAGGGACTCTAAGTTATACATTACTCTAGACAACTCTAAGTTGACATTAGCCTCAGTTTTGAGAGGCAATGGTGTACAAACAAAACAGGCAAATAACTTGATGTTTTTCTACAGAAAACCTAGAGCAATCTGATATCAAAACTTTAGGAACCTTAAACTGTAAAACAACTTGAATTTTGAGTATAGGCCTGTAATTCAAGAAAGCCCAGAAGATCTTACAAAATTTGCTCAGCTGTCTGTTAAATAAGTAACATCATTAACTGAACCTTGAAAAATCTTCACATAAAATTGATGCTAACTGACACATCAAGGATGTTTTTCTGCTTCTACTTTAATAAATAAGATTGCAGAAAACCATGAGAAAACAGTCTAGAGCTGGTGCTGATAACTGGACAGGACTGTACAACAGGTGAAAACAAAAATTTTAAATATAATCAATGTCATAAGACTACCTTTTGAAGCTAAGAAGTCAGATTGAATTACTGAATATTGCACCGATCTAATTTAAGTCATTAAGGAACAGGACAAATTAAACCAGAATGAGAAAAAAAGTAGTTTTAAGTTGGAACAAGAAAAGATGAAATGTGATATTCAGAGAGCCACACTACAAGGCTTAAGAAAACCAGGAAAAAAACATCAAGTTTGTTTTAAATTTTATAAATTGGAGATGCTTGGAGACTACAGTAGTGGCAGAACAAAAGGCAATTGTTTTGAAAAGAAAATGTTCTAATAATAGATTTTTTCTAATTAGTGAATTAACTTGTATGATACTTACATAAACTTGAATTTTATACTTGTATTATGTCATACACTCACACTCCATAAAGTGAGCGTGTATCTGTTCTCCTCACAGTTTTCTCATCTTATATTGCCACATAGTGGATTGGAAGTACTAATTTTTCCTAAAGCAGTTTTCTGAAAAAAGAGCTTATATTTTTGCAATTATTATTAACTTTTTAACTGTCGTCATGTCCAGTAAGGTTACATAATGGAGGATTAAGTTAATTCTTGTACCCAAGTTACAACGTTAAAGTCTGGATTAGTGGAAAACCAGGTGGTTACAATGACTGGATGATCAGGCTGAAAGTCTGATAAGTCATCATAAGTCATACTCGGAGGGAGTTACAAATGGGATATTGCAGGTGTTACTGTAGGACCTGTTCTGCTTGACATCTTTATCAGTGGAGGAGACAACAGACTGCCTGCTCAAAAACCTTACGGGTAACACCAAACTGGGGAGCAACAAATATGGTTGAGGGTAAAGATACCATCCAGAGGGTTCTAACTAAGCTAGGGGGAAGGGCCAACTATACCATGAAATACATAAAGGACAGAACTCTTCTGAATACTCATGAAAAATTTCTGAGGCATGCAATTTTTCTCATTATGTGGCTTCATGTCCCCCTGACATCTCTGATGGAGAAACATGTCCGGTTACTTTTTTAAAATGGATTAATTTTCACCTGATAGTCTATATATACCTGCATGAATGTTCAAACCACAAGGAAAATCAACTCTATCATTTAATTTCCATGAAAGAAAGAATACTTATTCCTCTCTCTTGACCTTGCTTTCAGCACTTTATCCCATTGGCTTGCCTGTGATGAGCTGGGACAGGATGCTAGCAAGGGCCTGCTGCTCTGAGGCACGCTGGGGACACTGAAGAACAGCTGAAGTCTTACAAAGATGAGCTGGGGGCTTGTGCCTTAATAGAAGCCAACAGGAAAACACTGGTGAAGTACCTCAAGGTAATCAAGGGTTGTTCCTTCAAGAAGGAGATGCAGCTGACAGCATAGCTGAAGTGTCTCTACATCAATGCGTACAGCACGAGCAACAAACAGGACTTGGAAGCTACCACACTGCTAGAAAGCTACAACCTGATTGCCATTACTGAAACTTGTGGGACGCCTCCCATGACAGGAGCACGACTATTGATGGCTACAGGCTATTCAGAATGGCCAGGAGAAGAGGGAGGGATGGAGGCATTGCTCTTTACACTCTACCCATTTCTTGACATAGAGAGAAGGCTCTTGTCCTGCTGGGTGGACCTCAATCACCCCAACATCTGCTGGAAAAGTGGCATGGGAAGGATAGTGACATGTAGGCCTGAGGGATATGGGTCAGGCAAAGAGTAAAGTCAACATCCTGAATTTTAGGAAAGCAAACTTCCAGCTCTTCCAGGACTCAATTCAATAGGACTTACTGGGAAATGACTTCAGCGGCACGGGAGCAGAACAGAGCTGACAGATCATTCAGGACACTTTCCATAGAAAGTGCAAGTGCTCTCGATCCCCAGGTGTAAGAAATCAGGTAAGGAAGGGAAGAGACAAGCAGGGCTGAGTCAAGACCTGCTGGTCAAAGTAAAGGGCAAGAAGGAACTGCACAGGCAGTGGAAGCAGGGACAGGTATCCTGGGAAGAGCATAGGGACACCGGCCAGTTGAGCAGGGATGAGGTCAGAAAGGCCAAGGTGCACCTGGAGCTGATCTTGGCAAAGGACTTGAAGAATAAGAAGGGCTTCTACAGGGATGTCAACCAGAAAAAGAAGGTTAAAGAGAACCTAGTCCCTCTGATAAGCATGACTGGGAAGCTGGTAACACCAGATGAGGAGAAGGCTGAGGTACTCAACAACTTTATTGCCTCAGTCTTCATTGGCAAATACTCTTCTCACACCCTCTGAGTTGATGGGCTGCAAGATAGGGACCAGGAGGGCAAAGTCCCTCCCACTGTAAGCAAAGATCATGTTTGTGGCCACCTGAGCTACCTGAACATACATAAGTCTGTGGGACCTGATGAGATGCATCCCAAGGGAATCAGCTGATGTGGTTGCTAAGCCAACTCTCCGTGATATCTGAAAAGTCCTGGAAGTCAGAAAGTCCCTGGTGATGGGAAAAAGGGAAATATTGCTCTCATTTTTAAAATGGTAGAAAGGACTACCAACCTGTCAGCCTCATCTTTAGGCCTGGTAAGATCATGGAACAAATCCGCACAGAAACTTTGCTAAGGCACATGGGAGACAGGGATGTGATTCGAGACAGCTAGAGTGGCTTCACCAAGGTCAAGTCCTGCCTGACCAATCTAGTGGCCTTCTACGATATAGTGACTGAACTCGTGGACAAGGCAAGAGCTATGCATCAATCTGTAATCAATCTGGACTTCTGCAAGGCCTTTGACATGGTCCCCTATGGGAGTGACCCCAGCACTGAAGAAGCTGAATTAGCCTGCTGTCAGTCAACAACAGGAGGCGTGTCATTCAGGAGGAGACAGAGAGGCTTGGTCAGTAGCTGATTGGAGGAGAGTACACTTGAAACCAATCCAAGTAAAGCACGTATAATAAACAACTACTAGAAGATTATAAAGCATTGTGATAAGAGAGAATGCAGTTCAGAATTGCAGTTGCAATCTGCAGTAAGTAGATGCCGCAGCAGTTTGCTGCAGTTGTATTTCAATAAAGGCTTTGTGTGCACACAAGCTGTTGTTGTGTTATCCGCCCCGACTATTCACGACGTGTGGTGATTTACCACCACAGTCCCCCATATCTTTGTCTCTAAATTGGAGAGAGATGAATTTGATGGATGAACTGTTCAGTGGATAAAAAAACTGGTTGGATGGTTGCACCCAGAAGGTAGTGGCCTTGATCACTCTAAACTGGACAGATACGGGTTTGATGGGTGGTTGGATAAATTGGTAGGATGATTGCATCCAAAGGACAGTGGTCAACAGCTTGATGTCCAGATAGAGATCAGTGACAAGCGGTGTCCCTCAGGGGCGCATACTGGGACCAGTGCTGTTTAGCATCTTCAGCGATGACATAGTGGGATTGAGTGCACCCTCAGCAAGTTTGCAGACAACACCAAGCTGAGTGGTGTGGTTGACATGCCAGAAGGATGGGATACCATACAGAAAGACCTGGACCAGCTGGAGAAGTGGGCCCATGTGAACCTCATGAGGTTCAACAGGGACAAGTGCAAAATCTTGCACCTGGACTGGGGCAATACTGAGCATCAATAGAGGGTGGATTATGACGTGATTGAGAACAGCCCTGTAGAGAAGGACTTGGGGGTTCTGGTTTATGATAAGGTGGACATGAGCCAGCAATGTGCACTCACAGCCCAGAAGGCCAACCATATCCTGGGATGCATCAAAAGAAGCATAGCCAGCAGGTTGAGGAAGGTGGTTCTGCCATTCTACTCCACTCTGGTGAGAACCCACCTAGAGCACTGCGTCCAGCTCTGGAGTCCTCAGCACAAGGAGGACATGAACCTGTTACAGTGGGTCTAGAGGAGGGCCCCAAAAATGATCAGAGGAATGGAGCACCTCTGCTATGAGGACAGGCTGAGAGAGCTGGGGTTGTTCAGTCTGGACAAAAGCAGGGTCTGGGGAGACCTTACTGCAGCCTTTCAGTACTTAAAGAGAACCAATAAGAAGGATGGGGACAGTCTTTTTAGCACGGTCTGTTGAGACAGGACCAGGGGTAACAGTTTTAAACTAAAATAAGGGAGATTTAGACTATACATAAGGAAGAATGACCTTACTGCAGCCTTTCAGTACTTAAAGAGAACCAATAAGAAGGATGGGGACAGTCTTTTTAGCACGGTCTGTTGAGACAGGACCAGGGGTAACAGTTTTAAACTAAAATAAGGGAGATTTAGACTATACATAAGGAAGAATTTTTCTACAGTGAGAGTGGTGAAACACTGGCAGAGATTGCCCAGAGAGGTGGTAGATGCCCCATCCCTGGAAACATCCCGGGTCAGGTTGGATGGGGCTCTGGGCAACCTGATCTAGTTGATGTTCACCCTTCTCACTGCAGAGGGGGTTAAACTAGATGACCTTTGAAGGTTCCTTCAAACTGAAAATATTCTGTGACCCTATGAAATGCCTCAAAATGCATCGATATTTAGGAGTGACTTAAACCAAGCTAGGAATATGAACAATATAGAACTTGTACTTTTTCACAAAATATTTCTCTGCTATATGCATTACAAGAATAATATAACATATCTAAATAATGAAGAAACACAGGTAAATACTGTAGAATATTATATACAAAGAAGGAGAGGTAAACATGCAGTGATAAATATGTACTTGAGAAGAACTACGCATTACATTTATTTTGCACATCTAAGCAATCTTTTTCCTTCCGCCTCCACCTCTCTGGCACATCCTGTACCTTAGATTGCTTCCAATGACCTTTGCCAGTTTTGAATTGCTCAGGTTGCGAACATACTGAAACGAGTTTGTTTTCCTTGTGTTTCTAAAGCTACTATGCCTACAAGCTAATTACAAATAAAAAGCTTGACCCATAAAGGAATCGGCAGGAAACCTGAAATGAAGGCATTATCCAACATTTCATGCTCCTTAGTGATGCCATTTTAAATATTTTAGACAGCCTATAAATAATTAAAACCTCACCACAGCAAATTATGTCCTATTATGCAAATAAATAGCCTCCTCCCTGGTTTCATTAAAGATTCTAAATGAAAAGCTGAGCAGTTTAAACATGGCAAGGTACTGCAGTGAGGCAAGAAATCTTCAAATTTTTTTTTAATTGTTAGTGCCAAGTTTCATGTGGATTTTTACTCTAACACTTTAATTTGCATGAACAAATAAACCTTTAATAAACCTTTTGTAAGTGGTGAAAATGCATTTTTTAATTAAATTTGATTTGTTGTGAAATTATTGTGCTTCATGAATATTTAAGTTATGTAAAATCTATAGCATAAAACCCAAGCTTTTTTATAGAATGCTGTATGTATGTACTATATTTTCGGTAAAATCTTTATTTGATCACATACAATATATACATTAACTATGTTAAGTTTTTACATTAAAAATTGTTAAAAACCTGGTTTTTACAGTAGAATTCAGATTTAATTTCAATAAGAACAGAATTCAGCAGCATTCCTACATACCTATAGCAAGCAGACTTACATCGTATAAAATACTTTAATGTGGGATTACATTTTTGCACCAGCATTTTTCCAGAAGACTTGATTTTTGAAATCTACTGTTATCAAGACCCTTGAAATTATGTATTTTTGTACACAGAAGAGTTTATTGACCAAAGTACAAAATTAATTACTTAGGTAAATTATATACAGTAAAATAAGCAGAGATCTAGGAGCAGAAAGGAATTAAAGATTATTACTTTGTATGTTTTTCCTCCAAATATGCAATTCTTTTCTTATTACCTACATAAAGTATTTTGTATGAAAGATAAACTGCAAACATACCAAAATATACATTGTATTTCAAAATTGAAATGAAAAACCTTGTACCGTTAATCAACTCAAAACCTCTAAAAAATCTTTTTTATAAATATGTTAACATGAACTAATTAGGCATCACCAGAAAACTGAAAAATTACTGTCTGAGTGTTTTTAAAATTTCAAGTCAACTAACTACTACTTACATGCCAATAGCAGAACTTCTAATGCAAATAAAATGGGAATTTCAGGATTCTTTTTCATCATAACTAAATAATTCACATCATTCAGTTGTTTTCTGAGTAAAGATGGTGTATCTGTACCTCCAGTTTTTCAAATAAGGTTAAAAATGTGCAATAACATATAATTTCCCTTCATGAAATAAACCTATGTTAAACTACTTCTGTCATAGTGCTTATTTATATATACAACAAGAAATCTTTCTAAAGGTTCTCAAACCAGTGGGTTTTGGATAACTCCAAAATGAACACAAATTAAGAAAAATGTGTTTAGAATTGACTCACTGCATTCACAGACTTCTACAACATCTAAATATGACAGATGATTTACTTCTGTCCATACTTCTACCTGGTCTCTTAGCTACGTTCCTCCCTTACTAATACATTTGCAATATAAAACTGTGTTTTTATTGTTGTACATTATCTTCCAGATGCTCTCACTCTATCTGAACCATCACCTGGAACCTAGAATGCTGTTTTTTGTCACCACGTTCTAAGAAGGGAAAAAAGATTTCAATCAATCTTCTAAAAAGACATGCTTTACAGTCAGTCATTCTGTTACTGGAGTTCATGTCAGGCTTTACTTTACACTAAATGAACCAACTGCATAATTTGTTCTTTGTTTTTTTAATAGAGATATTTGGAGTAATTCAAGAACATGAATTTCTCTGGGTATTGAACCAAATTACTGAGAATCAAGTGTATTTTAGAAGTCTGAATACTTAACCTGTTTAACCAACTATGTTTTATGTGGATTCCTGTTCCTATAAAAAACCAAAATTAACCCCAAAGTAGTATCAAGCAGGATAAATGAACTATGAAGTGTCCGGGCAAAAAAATGTAAGGAATGCAATGCCAATAAATTGTGGAATAAAAAGAGCAGAAAAAATACATTAATCTGAATCATGTACATAATCTTCAATTTGCAAACAAGTATGCTTTTCAGAAGAACGTTATCAACAAGTTTATTGGAAAAGAAAAGTCTAACATCAAAAACAGGAGAAGTTGTCTGCTTGCAGGTTGGGGTTTGTTTTGTTTTGTTTTGTTTTTCATAGATGAGACTATGAAAAAAGTGCTGGTGAGGAAAAAAAAGCTTCTTTAGCTACTGACAAGTACAAAACGTGCACAACAAATGGTAAGTAACTGAGCAATGAGGCTGCATGCTAAAGAATGCCTTCATAAAGGACCAAATGTAAAGAAATAAACGATTATTTAGGATAGACAGTCAAACACTAGAAAAAAACATGCTGGACTAGTCAGAGCATACTAAATGCCTCAGGTGCAAACAGCAGCTTTAAGCAGCAATACGCATCTTGCAAAAAAACCAAAATGAAGGCATGGATCTAACAATTTCATTTGAAAGGGTATGGAGAGAAACAGAATGGCATACATGATCTTCAAGTCTTGAGGAGAAAGTATCAATTATAAGCGTATAGAAAGAGATAGAGATGTGTGTCAAAAATATGCAAAGCAGTGGCAATGTCGACAATTAAGCATTAGTTAAACATCATAAAAGATCTATATGAAGTGCAATAAAGAAATCGCTTTATGCAATTACGTCACAGGTAAATAGGAAATTAGATAATTAGGTGCAATTAACTATGCAATTGGAGACAATCCTCAAGGAGAAAAATTTAGCTACAGTATAGAATAAAAATTACTGTATTCGCACCAAAAAACAGGATAAGGAAGACATCCTTTCCATGAAGAGGAGAAATATAGCATTAAAATTAAGTATTAAATATTAATATTTGTATTTCTATAAAGCATAGATGCTACCAAAAACAAAAGTCAAAGTAAACATTTTATATAATTAATCTCTGCATCCATACAACTCCTCAAAGAAGAAGATCAGTGAGGAAAGATTTTCTGGTGTGTTTGAAGGCAGACGCTTAGGACACTATCAAATCAGCTTTATCTCCAAGTGCTGTTTCAGTATATTATACATTATACCTAACATTATTATTATTCCCCAAAGTGGAGTAAATTGCATTTAAAGAAATTGCTAGGAAAAGATACTTTCTTTACCATGTCCTAAAGCCATTCAAAGCAAGAGAATACACGCCAGATTTTTGAACATCACTTTGGAATCTGTGAGTCACTTAAGGGTGTTAGTGCAGTTTCATATAATTAGAGGACTTTGGAAAAAGACTTGGTGCATTTTATGTATTTTTTACTTTGCATTACAGCCTATGCCCCCCCCAGGACTCCCGTTCTTGGCAGGCCCCGGCCGCCCCGTGCCCAGGTCTGTGATATCTGGAGGTAGAGCAGCGACTCTTTCACGGGCACCCCCTTGCCGTAGGGAAGGAGCTTGTGTGCCCTTGTGAGGTTGAGAGCTGTGCTGCTGGTGGCATGTGCCTCCAGTGGGGTCTCCCAGGCCAGACAGGTCTCGGCTGAAAGGTCAGACACAGTGTGTCCACAGGCAGGATGGGCTCACTAGCCGTCAGGCAACCATCCTAGGAGAAGGACAACTCTAACCTCAAACCCGGGCAGGTGGAGCTCGTTTAGCCTTGTAAGGCATCCATCATCTCAGAGAAGGATACTCTAAAAAAACCTACGACCCGAGGACTTCGCTGTCACCGTCCAAGCTCGCTAGGCCCTGGTAGATGAACCTCAGGTGTAAAGAGTGGAGCCAGTTCCGCGCACGCTTGTGCCTCACCCAAAAAATCGCGCAGGCCCGAAGGGTGCACTCATCGCTTGCAGTGAGCGTGGGAAAAGCCCTTCTACAATCTTCGTTCGCAAAGCCAAGCCATGATGATGACAGCCTATGCACAGTTCTTGTGCATGTCAGATGTTTCAGATCTGAACACTAGCTACATCAATTGTCTACACAAAATGGTATGCCTAGGACCCATTTAACCTCCCGTGCTATGTATCTGATAACCTTGATGAGATTCATTTGGCTAGAGGTTTAAATCTCTTACACCTAAGTCTGGTCTGGTGATGGGCACACTACAGGACCCTACAGTGTCCCAGTAAATTGTCCCAACTTGCCAAGCCAGGATTATCTTAACATCTGCTCTACCGCACAGGGTAGAACTACTGTTCATCTTGTCTGTATTTCTGCACTTTTTGGGAAACCTCAGGTAGCAAATCAGATGAAACGTCCCTGTGACGACAATTTTGATCACTTAGAACAAAGATTATGTTGAACCTCTGTCACGTAGTAGTAACGTGTAGCAATTTTTACAGTAATCAATAAATGCAGCTTCATAAAAATATTATTCAATCGTTTTTAACTGTACTTCTGTAACAATCATGTAGAACAGGCCTAAATATCTTTAAAACATTTTTTAATGTTTAAAAAAAGTCAGTATCTACAGTTTACCTTGTCCCGGTTTGGGCTAGACTTCCTTG
>NW_010391074.1:64463-65060 GCF_000710305.1 Buceros rhinoceros silvestris | reverse complement strand
TAGTTAATATATATATGATATTAATATATATATAACTACCATATAGGAAGCGGCATATACTGAGGTCTTTTCAAAGAATTCAGTGCCCAGAGGCATTTAAAATCAGTATTCGTTTAAATCACGTGTTTCTGCAAATGCAATCTGTGCGCAGTGGGAGGCATAACCTCCTGACAGAGGCTTTCAGATACTGATTATGCTTGAAACATCTAGAAATGCTCCACAGGACCACAGTTAGGAACCGTTCATAAGGGTCTTAACACTGACCTATCCTACCCTAGTTGCAGAAAGGGTCAAAGGCCTGAGTATCACCTCTCTCCTACCTTCCTCTGTGCTGGACAAGAGTTATGTATTTACAAGATCAAATAAATGCAGAGACACTGGGTGAAATCCTGCTTGCACTGAATAGATGAAAGGTTCATCTCTTCAGTGGGACCATGCCTTTATCGAACAGGCTTAGAAATTTGAAAAACAGATTCCCTTGCTAGTCTTGATCTGGAAGGTGCTGAGTATTTTCTCCATGGAGCACTAGCTCCTATTTCCTGCTCAAGAGAGATTTGGGTGCTGTGGTTTGGTTTATGCCTTTTTTTTTCTTTTCTT